>NC_140961.1:108886655-108894155 GCF_056783735.1 Eptatretus burgeri | reverse complement strand
GGTACACAAATCATACTCCTTGCAGTTTTAATGAAATTGTGTAGATTCGGGAAGTAATGTTTGATTTTTACACGTCTTTTCCTGAAATGTGTCATCCAGGAATTTAATTATATTTTCTTGAGACACTGAGGTTGTGTCGTTTCTCCCCTCATCCTCTTGAGAGCATAAAGCACTGAATTGTGGTGTAGAAGAGGTTTCATCCAAATCAAGTGCTTAATCTATGGCCTCCCCTATTACTGATGGAACACTTACTTTTGGCTCATGGGATCCCATGGGAACAGAAAGTTGTGCCCCGTCTACGGACCCTCCGAATTTGCTTTGTCCATGTCCTTATCCTCCACATCCCTTTCATCATCATCGTCTGTGATAGTCCATGAGCCAGACCCCAAAATTTGACGGATTGGTATCACCTGGGTGGGCAAATTCCCATGGTGTTTTTTTTTTTAATAGCCCTATGTCTGTAGTTAATAAATTGATGTGATAGACCTTTGTAAGGAGCAGCTTATTGGTGGTTATCACTCGTTGAACATGATGAGGTGAGGACAAATTCTTCTCAAATTCTTAGGGGTCAGAGAAACAAAATCTATCATAACTTTACAACCAACAAACATAGCCTCACGAACTACAACTCAAAATGTCAATATTATACCCCTCTGCAAATTGATGTGTGACTTGAAACAATTGGTTCAATAACTAGGTCACAGAAGGTCAAACGGTCATGAAATTTTGCTGATGCTAAAAATCTCACCTATTGCCACCAATGGAACTACTACTTCATAAATTAGGGACCTATTTCGTCCTAACTGCCCAGAATGTGAATGGTAGAAACCCTGTGAGACAATAAAGCGGTTACTGTTCCTTTATTTTGCAAAATGTGCATTCCACAGCAAACGACAAAAGTCATATTTACAAAACTAACAGAAAATTGTTGTTTTAGCGTAATAGCGTGGTATGAAATCTATTCACGTTGGATTTTCGTGCTAAAATTGATTATTTTGCTTTATCGGGTTCATTTCGGGTCTTACAATCGCAAAATGATGGAGGTCAAATTTTCTGACCCCTCAACCCCACCCGGGGGGGGGGGCATTTTTGTTCCGGAACCCCCCGAACTTAATCCGTGCTTTTCTCCGCTAATAATTAACCGATTTTTTTACGATTTTAGGGTCGTTTTGGGGGCTCTAGATGACGTTGAGTCTTCTTATGACATTTACGAAGCGACCGGAAGTAGCTATCACCGACTTCTGGTTCGATCGACATTGCAGTCAAGGTAATTATATCATGGTAGAAATAAAGCCTGTCATATTTGTGTCCATTCGTACAGGTTTTCGGGCACAGAAAAACGTTTGGTGCAGTCTTTCTTTACTATCAGACTGTCCTGTCACGAGATATGGGCACTTTAAGGACAACCGGTACTGATAAAATGATCAAGAATTTAACCATCTCTTGAAAACATTTACATCATATTCATTTCCATATATTCAGCTGTATTTAAAAAAAATTACACATTGAATCCTATTTCTAAATGCAAAAGCAATTAGTTACTGTCCAAACAAGCTTTACATGATACTTTTTATTAACCTCCGCCATCGAAGATCAGAGGTTACTGTTTTCACCCCTTTCTGTTTGTTTGTTAACCTCCGCCATCGAAGATGGATGGAGGTTACTGTTTTCACCCCTGTCTGTCTGTTTGTTTGTTTGTTTGTGAACAGTATTACAGAAAAACTCCTGGACGGATTTCGACGAAACTTGGTGGGGGGATTTAGGTATGGTCCAAGGATCATGCCATTAGATTTTGGACTTGGTCCAAAAAAAAAACTTCGAAAATTTAGCAACATTTTTTCAAAAAAATTTCGATTTTATTTGAAAAATATTTGAATTTTTTTATTGCATTTCTACATGTTTTAGGTGATTTCCAACCCCCCCAAAAATTTTGTTGGAGAAAAAAAACCCAGAAATTTTGCAACTTTTTTTTTCAAAAAAATTTTGATTTTTTTTTTGTCATTTCTACATGCGCGTCGATCTAGTTTAGTTTATTCAATCGTCGTTCAGTAGAGTCTGATCCGTTTTGACCTACAATGAATAGGATATCAGGTTCACTGAAGTGACCCAGCAGTATTGGCGGCGAAGGTTTTGCACTCCACCGAGTGCTCCCCCTCTAGTTTGTTTGTGAACAGTATTATGGAAAAACTCCTCGACGGATTTCGATGAAACTTGGTGGGGGGTTAGGTATGGTCCAAGGATCATGCCATTAGATTTTTGACTTGGTCTCCCCCCCCCACCAAAAAAAAAAAATTTAGAGAAATTGTTTTTTGTTTTTTTTTGCATTTCTACATGTTTTAAGTGATTTCCACCCCCCCCCCCCAAAAAAAAATTGTCAGAGACAAAAAAAAAATTTGCAACTTTTTTTTCAACAAAATTTCGATTTCTTTTTTTTTGTATTTCTACATGTTTTAAGTGATTTCCAACCCCCCCCCCCCCCAAAAAAAAATGGAGAAAAGAACTATAACTCTGTCAGCACTGTTGACATGATATTTAATGAATAAGATATAAGGTTCACTGGAGTGACCCAGCAGTATTGGCGGCGGAGGTTTTGCACTCTCCCGAGTGCTCCCCCTCGAGTTACAACTGTTTTCGTCATTACAACTATTAATTTGACACCACAATAACGTACGGGCCGCGGATTCTCATGCAAGAGCGTCCCGACATTACGGACTACCAGACGATTGTGCATTTACTTGCTGGCTAATTAAATAATAAGTCTTGGCGATAATTACGTCTGAATCAGCAACAATCATCTCCTGAATCAGAATTAATGTCCACAGAGTCTTCATGTTCGGAGTCGTCAGGGTTTCCATTTCCACGGTTCTGTAGCTTGCACAGTGGCGTACACCTCAAGACATGGCGAATACAAAGGCAGCTCTCTGGTCTACACTCTCGTCGGCACTGGCAGGCGATCATTTCCATCACACCATCTGGTGCTGGCATTCCCTTCATCCAATCTATGTTTAGAAACCCATCATCTCCTTTTGTCCAGCCATGCCCTGCTGGATCAGGTATATCAGGATTCCTCTCTAAGCTCAGTCTCCATACCCCAGCCTGATAGTTGGCACGTCTTGCATGTTTCAACAGACTGTCCTCACATGGAGGAAGAAGGCTGGACTCAACTTCACTTCGTTTGGCGAGAAACTTCATATCTCAGCTCATTCACATGTCTTGTGTTTGATGAAGGTGCATGGAGAAGACAAGTGAAATGCTGCAGAACAGCGAACAGTTCATCTGAAACGTCCCATGTTGCTCCCAGACTGGCGAAAGTTTCCTGAAACTCCCTGCTCGACCTTAGCCTATCCAACGGTGCCGTCTTGCCACGTCCAACGAAGGCACTTACGGCGTCACACCCTGTGAAGGCATGCAGTCCGATTAATGCATCTGAAATGTCAGCGCCAAGAGAGTCTCTGAGATTTTTAATATCCATGAACTGCGTTCTGGTTTTGGTGCCTCGCTTCTGGTACAGACGACTGGGGATGTCCTTCGCAAATGACAGACATAGCACAAAGACATCTGTGTCTTCAGAGACAATGAATACACTTGAGTATCCATTATCTGATGCATGTTTCGCATGCAATAGGACCCGCGTGTCTGCTTCTTCTTGTGATGAAGAAAGCTCGTGGACTTCGTAACAACCATCACTGGTTATTTTCCAACACTTCTCACCACATGTTACATGCAGTTGTTTGTTGCCTACCATCGCTCCATTGCTGGATAATTGCCATTCTTCGACAAGGAACTTCATCAGACTTGTTTTGTTATCGGCTTCAGAAAGGAAGTTCCGCCACTGTTTTATCCTGTGGCTGGCTATGATTGTTCTAAATTTGACATCCGTTCCTGAACCCCTGTTGCTCCTCTCGGCATCCTTGATTCATGTCTCAAGATACACATCGAATACCACGTCGATCCTCTGGTTCTGACTACCTTCGTTTAATACAAGCTTAAGAGCGGACTTTGCAAGTTCAGCAAAGGTTTGGTTGCTTCCATTAATTTTCTGAACGACACTCATTCCATCAATGACGCAGGGGGTGAGATTAGGAAGAATCTCTGCTGGTGGCACGTTCTTTCCAATGTGGTTCACGAGTCTGGCTTTATCTGTCTTTCGCAGCGATCCGTCCTCATTTGCCAAAGCCCACGGCAAGGGTCCGGGTGGGTGAGCAAAAACATCATGCATGTCAAGCTCACGACTTTGTGCGATGACTATCATGCGGGCAAACAAGTTTCGATCGGCCTTTATGATGACGTCTTTACCCTTGAACCTCACTTTGTTGGTACAGATGTTCGTGAATGTCTTGAGTCCCTGTTTCTTTAGCTTGGCATGGAAGTTCACAGCATCAGGATGATCTTTCTCAAGACGGTCATGCTTGAATTCTTTGAAAGCCTGTTCACCTGTCTTCTTGGCATTCAGCAGGTCATTTGTGACATCATCAGGGGCCTGAGTTCCTGTTGCAATGTTAACCAAGGCATCCTGGTCCTGTCTGAATGGGTTAATCCAGGAGTTTTGCAGAAGGTCAATCAATGACTGGACATCAGCCTCATCTTTCAGAATCCTGGTTGGTTGCAAATCGGCATGGTTTAACCTTGAGCTATAAAGGCTTGTCATGTATCTAATCTGCCTCAGGTATATGCTTCTGAATTCAGCATTTAGGTAGTACAGGCGAACTGTTCCTGGAGTCAGACTAAAACCCTTTGTTCCACCTGGAGTCTGGGTGTCCTTATTTACGGTTTCCTCCAATGTCTGATCAACAGGGATTCTGCCAAATGGGTTCTTCTCTCCAAGCTGTACGGTGAATCCCCCCTGCATGAACTGTTCGTAGACCTCAGGGTGATCAAGTTTAAGTCTTGACATCTCAGCATAGTCGACAGGGAGGTATCGGGCATAGTTTAGCCTGTCGTAGGCAAATCACCAAAAAGTCCAAGGAGAATTTCAATTATGTCGATGTAAGACATCCAGAATGCAGACAAACTTCCATTTCCAGACCTCAGGAAGTCAAGGTATTGATGGAAGAGCTGCATTACATGTCTACATGAGGCACTTGACATGACTTCATCCAGTGTTTGAGGTGAGACGTCATTATCAAGTCCTAGTAAGACAAGTAGAGCTTCATTTAAATGTCCCTCTTCATTTGTCTCTCTCCACTGCAGGAATCCATCCCATGCAAGTCGCATGAGAGCGTCATACATGAGCTTATGCACCCTCACTGCACGATTGTACTTTCTGCCGTCGAGGACCCCCCTAATGGAACCATCTGCAACCACTCCTGACTCAACGAAGATATCTCGAAGACCTGCATCCCCAAATCTCTTTCCAACAACAGCAAGCAGTTGTGTGGAACACACCCATTCGGAGTATGATGCAACCGAATTTGTCTTGATGCTTCCATGCAACCTCAAGCGCTTTAGCGTATCGTGCCTGGTCAAACACACACACTATCATGTTTAACTACAAGCTGACCATGACCTTAACAGACTGGCTAAGCACTTCATACAGAGTTGACAAATGGGAGGCAGGTGAATTCACTGTTGGTAGGTATGCTACTGTGTTGCCAACTACACCAATGTCACTTTGAGCTCTGATGTTAAATCCAGTCCAACTTGCGACTGTCTGGAATTCTGCATCAGACAGACGCGCGAGAACCCAAGCAGTATTCTTCACGACTGCTCCATGGACAACCGCAGATATATCATGCTCAACAGTCTCAATTCCTGCATTCTGGTGAATATTTACCACCAATTTGTGCATCAATTACTCGCTCAACTGCATCAATTTCTCAATACTTGAAGCCCTTGCAAGTCTGCTTTCTTGGATGATGAGAAATCTGAACGTCTTCATTGACTGCAATGTCGATCCAACCGGAAGTCGGTGATAGCTACTTCCGGTCGCTTCGCAAATGTCATAAGAAGACTCAGCGTCATCTAGAGCCCCCAAAACGACCCTGAAATCATAAAAATCGGTTAATTATTAGCGGAGAAAAGCACGGATTAAGTTTGGGGGGTTCCAGAACAAAAATGCCCCCCCTCCCCCACGTGGGGTCGAGGGGTTGGAAAATTTGACCTCCATCATTTTGCGATTGTAAGACCCGAAATGAACCCGATAAAGCAAAAAAAAATCAATTTTAGCACGAAAATTCAACGTGAATAGATTTCATACCACGCTATTACGCTAAAACAACAATTTTCTGTTAGTTTTGTAAATATGACTTTTGTCGTTTGCTGTGAAATGCACATTTTGCAAAATAAAGGAACAATAACCACTTTATTGTCTCACAGGGTTTCTACCATTCACGTTCTGGGCAGTTAGGATGAAATAGGTCCCTAATTACCTTCGCATTCTGCGAAAGGTTATGTTTTGGTCGGCGTGTATTTATTTATTTATTTATTTATTTGTAATCTTGTGATTAGTATAACTCAAAAAGTATTAAACCGAATTGCATGAAATTTGGTGGGATGATTGGTTATTAGCCAGGAAGCATTCGATTAGATTTTGGGATCGTTCGGGTCAAAGGTCAAGGTCACGAAAAGGTCAAAATCGTCTTTTTACGATAATGGTCAATTTTTATTCAATTTGCATGCAACTAACGCCAAAATGTTCAGAATTCAACGCCTCATCTTGTGATATGCAATATGACACAAGGACGCCCATACTCTTGTTACCGGTTAGGGGTTAAAGGTCAGGGGGGTCACGACCTTGAAAAATATGCGGTTTTTGTCATAACGCGGTCAATTCTTGTCCGCTTTACATGAACCCAGCACCAAAATGTTCAGAATTTAATGCCCAATCTTGTGACACAATGACGTCATAACACATGTCACCGGTTGGGGTAAAATGTCGGGGGGGGGGGTCACGCCCTTGAAAAATATGCGGTTTTCGGCATAACTCAGTCAATTCTTATTCGATTTGCATGAAACCAGTTCCCCACACTCGTACCAAGAACAAAAAAAGTAGTGGCGGCGAAGGTATGCGCTCTATGAGTGCCCGTTCTAGTTTATGAAGTAGTAGTTCCATTGGTGGCAATAGGTGGGATTTTTAGTATCAGCAAAAGTTCATGACCTTTTGACCTTCTGTGACCTAGTTATTGAACCAATTGTTTCAAGTCGCATATCAATTTGCAGAGGGGTATAATATTAACATTTTGAGTTGTAGTTCGTGAGGCTATGTTTGTTGGTTGTAAAGTTATGATAGATTTTGTTTCTCTGACCCCTAAGAATTTGACAAGAATTTGTCCTCACCTCATCATGTTCAACGAGTGATAACCACCAATAAGCTGCTCCTTACAAAGGTCTATCACATCAATTTATTAACTACAGACATAGGGCTATTAAAAAAAAACACCATGGGAATTTTCCCGCCCAGGTGATACCAATTTCGACTCTGGCTCATGGACTATGAGGGAGGGGTTAACATTTACCTCACGGGGATTTTCCCCTTTATTTATTTCTCCATCACTGTCAGAC
>NC_140961.1:108801655-108881655 GCF_056783735.1 Eptatretus burgeri | reverse complement strand
CAGTGACCGTGCACCCTCCAATTCCCGTTGCAGTAAAATCTATAACACTAAAATGATGGACAGCTCCTCCATCATGCCATGCCATTGTTCGAGAAAACTCACAGACGCGGCGGTTAGTTCGACGGTTGATGGCATGCTGGACACAACTTATTACAGAGTCGAAGAGCGCCTGGGTGCATGAAAGATCGAAAGGGCACATACGGGCCAAAGGATTGCCCAAGTGTGGACAGCTTTCACAGGAATGATTTGGAAAACCTCCTCTACCCAAGGAGACGTTGTTAAAGTGGGGGGAACAGCCCCTTGAAACTGGCAAGGGGTCAAACTGGTGAGGGGCAGTGACTTTCAGGCCACCCTGTACATGTATTTATGACTTTATTTGGTGATGGTCAGGCATCCCACGTTTTATCTTCTCCACTTTCTTCTTTCTCTTTCAAAAAATCAGTGATCTTTCTCCAGACCATGCTGCTACGTGAACGTCTGTTTTAGTCAAGCAAACCAATGACATGCATGTTTGTGTGTATGTACTTTAACCCCCTGAACGATGACCTTTGACAAATATTCTGATTAAAAAAAAATATATATATATATTCATCACTTTCCACCACGCATTGTTCATCAGGGTGATTCATCATTCTGTGCGTGCCATCCCTCGGATGAACGTTAAACTGGCCGTCCCGTCTGCCGGGATGAGTGATGGATGTTAAAGATCCCACGGTGTCCTTCGCAAAGATTAGGTGAGTTATCGCCGGCACCCTGAACAAATGACAAAATCCTTGCCCTGCCACAAATGGCTGAAAACGAGAAGAGCACTCAGTAGAGCGTGGACACCTCCATCCAGATTCGGATCTTCACTAAAATCCTTGTCACACACCCAACCTGTCCACCAAGTTTCATCAAAATCCGTGCATAACGTTTTGAGATATCCTGCACACAAACAAACAAACAAACAGACAGGAGTGAAAACATCACCTCCTTCCACCTTCAGTTGGTGGAGGTAAAATACAAAAACATTGGCGATTTTAGGCGACCTTGACCTGTTGACCTCAAAAGCAGTCGGCTTCAGTGATCCAATATGCAAACCCTGATCAAATTTAAAGTCAATCAGATGGAAATTGTCAATTTTGTGACCTTGACCTTCTTGACAGAACACAGGTTACACAAATTGGGTCACTGACAGTGATATTTTTTTGCAGCCTTGACCTTTGACCTTTTTGATTAAAAAAAACAAAAAACAATCGGCTTCCAGATTTTGATTGGTGAACCAATTCAGTGACCCAATATGCAAATCCTTAAAATTTCAGGTCAATCGGATGAAAATTGACGATTTTTATGTGCCATTGACCTTTCGACCAAATTATTGCTTTCTCTTCTCCATATTCTCATCATAAAGGTTCGTTGATAATTTGATAACAAAAACTGAAATGGTAAAAAACCAACGGCCTGGACAGACAGACAGACAGACAGACAGACAGACAGACAGACACACTGATTGCAAAACCCCGTCTCCCACTGCGCAGGGTACGGGCTCATAAACCCTTGATGCTTGTGGAACCCTTGATTGAGGAAATGCCATCAAAAGGCTGATAAACTAGTATTAGCCAACGGCAACCACAAAACTACTCCCGTGAGGGAGAGGGTTGGAACGCTGTGTCGCAGAAGCCGTGGAAGGCATGTTCCTCGTCCGGTGGATGACACTGCACTCCGATTCTTCCCAAACCAATTCTGTGCCGTGATGAGTTCAAATAGTATGGATAGCGCCACTTACAGCTACTTCTTGCTAATGTTCGTGGTCTTAGGACAAATATTGGAGTGCTTTCCCAGAGAGCCAAACGAAGTAAAACTGACATTATTGTTGCGACTGAATCACTGTTAAATTCTACAGTGACTGACCCAAATGTGTTGCTCAATGGATACCAAGAGTCACCTTTAAGACGAGATCGCAGTGATGGATGGGATGGAAGTGCTATTTGGTTTCGCAATATGCTCTCGGTTCAACGGCATCAGAACCTGGAACCTCCTGACCTGGAAGTCATCTGGTGCACTGTGAAAACACATGCTGGAAACCTACTGATTGGCACTGTGTATCGCCCTGGTTCCCTGCCTGGAACCGACAGTCGTTTTATTGACTACTCCGACAGTTTGGATTCCGTCATCCAAACCAATGGTTCAGATCGTGTGATGATTCTAGTTGATGTCAATATTCATCACCAAGAGTGGTTCAGTAGCAAGTCCCCAATTGAGAGCTGGAATTGCACGTTCCAACTTTTGTTTGACGCATGGCTTGGACCAACTGGTGAAAGGGTCCACCCGTGGAGATAATCTGTTTGTCTAGTCTACGTGGAGACTTGGTCATCATTGACTCTGCTGCTTATTATACCACAAGCGTGAAGGCCAACATTGGGACTTATGACCATAGCTCAGTGGAGATCATCTTCAAAAAGCCACCAGTCTTGGATAAACCATATCAACGGTGATTAGGGGATTACAAAAAAGCAAATTGGGAATCCCTTAGGCAGCATCTACACAGTAGGGCATGGCATCAAGCCCTAAACACTGGAGATCCCGATGTAGTTTGCAACAGCATTGAGACAATCATCAAGTTCCGCATGGAGAAATTCATTCCCCAGAGAGATCACTGTTCTCCTGCCCAATATTCCCTGGTTTACTGAGGTTTGCCAAATGGCTGATAAAGCTGTCTGTCTGGCATATACCAACTGGAGTAGGAGCCCATGTGCTGTTACTCATGACGGTCTGAGAGGGGCAAGACAGAACTATTAGAAAGTGGAGAAGGAGGCAAAAAGACAACACTTTCAGAGGACAAAACCTCGACTGTCCTCTGGAACAACCAAACCCTGTGATTGGTGGTAGGCGGTGAAGGGGATACAAGGGAAAAGACAATATTCAAGTATCCAAAAATTGCAGATGGATGGTCAGACTTTGCCACCTCTCGGGAGAGAGCGAATATCTTCTGCAATCATTTTGCATCAGAGTGTACAATTGGTAACGCTGAAAATGACCCTCCCGATCTCACAGCTCGCACCAACATTCACTTGGACACTGTAAAGTTCCGGCCTAGTGACATCAGACGGATCCTGCAGAAGCTAGACATAAATGAGGCATCTGGACCTAACGGAATTGGAAATAGAGTTCTCAAAGAGTGTGCATCAGTCCTTGCCATACCTTTTGCCAAACTGTTTCGTTTCTGTTTTAGCCGTGGCCACTTCCCTTTCTCCTGGAATATAGCCAATGTAGTGCCAGTGCATAAGAATTCTTGCTCTGTTCCAGACAACGATAGGCCCATTAGTCTCCTAAGCTGCATCAGCAAGGTTATGGAGAGTCATCAACACCAGACTGAGGAAACATCTCATTGGAAATGACAATCAGTTTGGCTTCCGTCCTGGTCACTCAGCCTCCGATTTACTCACACATCTGAGCCATGAGTGGATGTTTTGTCTCAACAGACATCAGGAGGGTACAATTGTAGCACTTGACATCAAAGCTGCATTTGATGCAGTATGGCACAAGGGTTTGCTGGTCAAGCTGGGTGCTAATGGAGTTAGAGGATAGCTGTTACAGTTACAGCCGCTGTTGCAATCCAACTAATTGATGGACAGACGTATCCAGGTTGTGGTTAATGGGGAAACATCCAAACCAACTCCAATTAATGCATCAGCACCTCAAGGATCAATTATTGGGCCCACCTTGTTTCTAGTCCACATTAATGATCTGCGTGCCAACCTGCATAACCCTACCTGTCTCTATGCTGATGATGGTACCATCTACTGTCTGCTGGATGAAGTGAATGCCACCATTTCTTTGAGCGAAGACCTACAGACGATCTACGAGTGGGGACAGAGATGGAATGTCCTGTTTGCTACCGAAAAATGCAAGGTTATCTCTCTCAGTAGACGACTACCAAGTGAGCATCCTCCAGAGTTCTTCATGGGTGGCAAGCAAGCCCTGGCAGCATGCACACGAGCTTGACATACTTGGAGGTAAGCTCTCCCTGACCTTGGGTTTCCAGTGTCATGTGAACTCAATCGCCATTAGAGCTGGACAAAGAGTGAGTGCCCTTCACAGTGTTGCTCCATACTTGGATCCGCTTGGCCGAGCTCAAGTGTGCAATGCCCATGTCCGGAGCACAATGCAATATGCTCCCCTCGTATGGATGTCAAGTGCCACGTATCTTAAAAAGTTAAATGATATGCAACGTCATGCTGTATCATCAAGGCCCCTTCACAGGAATTGAATATTGATCCCCTACCACAGAGGAGAACTGTAGCAGGTCTGGGTCTGATGTACAGACTGCACACAGAAGAAGTTCCAGCATTTCTTAAGACCACGCGACCTCCATCATAGATTCCATCAAGGTTCACCAGAGCAAGTGCTTCCTTTGGAAGCTATGCTGTGCAGTGTCTAACTGGCAAGATGGAGAGTGGTCACTGGTCACTTGTTCAGTATGACCGCTCCTATATACCTGCAATAATACCAGTGTGGAACAGTTTTCCATATGCCACTGTAGGTCACCCAACAACATCCAGGATCAAGGTTTTCTGCTCCAGAGCACAAAAAATATCTTAAAGTCCATTACAATATACTTATGATAATGCTGTTTTGTATGTACAATTCTATTACATAGTTTTTGTTTTGTTATTATTATTCTCTCATTTGTATTTTTGATACTCTGTGCTTTCATGGTACAAGTGGACACTGCTTTTGTTTTTTGCAGTGCTTTTCCGTAAAAATAAATAAATAAATAAATAAACATCAACTTCCATACCTGACGACGAGGTACAACACGGTCAGTCATTTGTCATCAAAAAACCTGTTGTGTGTCAACAAATAATCAGCCCTTTAAAGCACCAAGTTAACGCTTGCCAAGCCAGATGTTCCTTATCAACGGATTTTGAATCGAGTCCTTGCTTGGGTGCTTCAGCTACTTGGCGAGCGCTCTACAAAAACTTGGGAACTGAACACATCCTGGTCCCTTCGCTCGTTAAGTACTGCACATCAACTGATAGACATAATTAGTGTAGCGTTGATAGATCACAGGGTGATGGTCAAATGGCAGGCACCCTCTTATATCAAAGCTCCTTGTTTGTATGTACTGTACTTGCAAATTGTTCAACCCATCGCTTCACCTGCAGGAAGAGCAGCTGAAGGAGAAAGGGCTTTCTACACAAGAAAGGAGGCCGTTACGAGATGTTTAAGATAATGAAAGGTAGAGATAAAATAAGTGCAGATGAATTATTCCACAGAGTAGACAGTGATAAGATCAGGGGACATAGCCTGAGAGTAAAGAAGAGGAGAGTTAAGATGGTAGTAAGGGAGGGGACTTTTACTCAGAGCGTAGTTGATGCATGGAATGGCCTCCCTGGAAAGGTAGTGCAGCAGAAACAGTAGATGCGTTTAAATTAGAATTAGATAGGTACCTGGAAGTCATGGAGATAGAGGGGTAGAGGGATGTTAAGACTTTTGGGTAGTTTGAGCATTGATGGGTGATTGTGTGCATGTGCACGGAGTGCTGTTGGTGGGGGTCTCGTCAAGGGTTTTTTTGGGGGGTTTTTTTTACCCCCGACCGTCTATGCCCATTTCTCCTCCCCAGGAAAGAAAAAAAAATTAATGGAAAAATAATTACAAAAACAAACCACAAAAAACACTAACAATAAAATAAACCAATGTCACCTGCAGGGTGACCGTCTTGCCAAAAGGTGACTACGTGTGACTTCTTTAAGGTCACACTGAGGTGAACAGAGCTGCTATCCACTAGGAGCGACTCCTTGAGGAATATCTGCCTACGAGAGATTCCGATGAGAATCGTTCTACAGAGTAACCATGAAAAATATGCTTTTGCCTCATAACGTCACCAAATGACGTCATAATGTCTCAAGCTTTACATATCGAGAAAGCACTCATAGAGGTGTTCAATTTGAGGTACTACACAATATGGTTCCTAAAACTTGAAAATTTGACCTTGGGGTCAATTATGTTTGACCTGAGGCGCTAACCATGAAGGTCAAGGCCAATCGCCACTAAAAATTAATCAGCTGAGCGCGAGACCATGAACTATATTCCCATGAAGTTTGAAGACGATCCGATCAAAATTACTCAAAAAATAAGGGTTTCATCGACTCCCCTGATTTGCGCCAAAGTGACCTTGACCTTCAAAATTTTGTGCACCGAAAGGGACCTCTATAGGCCTCTGATATGCGGTTACAAAAATTTCCGATTATAACTGTGCTCTGCAGAATTTTTTATACGTGATTACAGACAAACAAAAAAAACAAAAAAAAAAATACGAGCTGACTAACATATCTTGCAAAACTTCGTTTTGACAAGATAATAAACCAATGTCACCAGGAGGGAGACCCGTATCTTGCCAAACGGTGACCACGTGTGACTTCTTTAAGGTCACACTGAGGTGAACAGAGCTGCTATCCACCAGGAGCGACTCCTTGGGGAATATCTCCCTACGAGAGATTCCGATGAGAATCGTTCTACAGAGTAACCATGAAAAATTATGCGTTTGCCTCATTACATCACCAAATGACATCATAATGTCTCAAGCTTGACATATCTAGAAAGCACTCATCGAGGTGTTCAATTTGAGGTACTACACAATATGCTTCCTAAAACTTGAAAATTTGACCTTGGGGTCAAATATGTTTGACCTCAGGTGCTAACCATGAAGGTCAAGGCCAATCGCCACCAAAAATTAATCAGCTGAGTGCCAGACCATGAACTATATTCCCATGAAGTTTGAAGACGATCCGATCAAAATTACTCAAAAAAATAAGGGTTTCGTCGACTCCCCTGATTTGCGACAAAGTGACCTTGACCTTTGACCTTCAAAATTTTATGTGCTGAAAGGGACCTCTATTGGCCTCTGATATGCGAAGTAACAAAAATTTCCAATGATAACTGTGCTCTGCAGAATTTTTTATATGTGATTACAAACAAAAATAAAAATAAAAACATACAAGCTAACCAACATATCTTGCAAAAACTTCGTTTTGGCAAGATAAAAATGAAAAAACATTTTACGTTTTTCTTATTTTGATCTCGTGTCGATAAGTCGGTGTGGTGTTGTGGTGCAGGCATGATGGGCTGAATGCCCTCCACCTGTCCAATTTCCTTGCAAGTCATTTTCTAAAGATTGTAAAAAGCCAGAAGTCATTTTCACAGACACGTGTCAACCCAAAGGTTTTATTCAGCAACAAACTTTAATTGCAAGTCATTTTTCTGAAAATTAGACGCAGTATGTTTTCACCCCTTTCTGTCCGTTTGTGTACAGGATATCTCAAAAAGTTGTGGACAGATCCGGTGTGTGACAAGGATGAACCGATTAGATTTTGGTGAAGATCTGGATCCGACGACTAGAATTTTTAAAATGGGTTCTTCACCATTGAGAGACAGGGCCAAAAAAAGGATATATAGCACGATATCTCAAAAAGTTGTGGATGGATTCGAATGCAACTTGGTGGACACGTTGAAGGTGTGGCAAGGAAGAATCGATAAAATTATGTTGAAGATCCAGAGCCGACAATTATTTAATGTTTAAAGCAATTCTTCACCATCAAGAGATAGGGCCAAAAACGATATCGTACTTTATAGCATGATATTTCAAAATGTATTGGGGCCCGATATATTCTTGTGGAATAGGGATTACGTGGCGGAGGTGCCCTTCCAGCTATTAAAATTTAATTCGTTTCAGTCTTTTGCAAAAACAAGAGAGGGTAGGTGGTTGGTGGGGAATAAATAAAAAGTTGCATTTACAAGCATTTTCTGTTCTAAGCTGTACGTGTTGACAAAACATGCATGTTTACTTTGTGCTTTATGACTAGGCCTTCGCTGAGATCCTGCTGTTGGATGGTGCAATTGCTGCAACAATGTTCTCCTGGTATTCAGTCAACAAAACTGCTGCTGGTCTCCTGCTGCCATACGTGGGATGGATGGGTCTGGCAACTGCTCTCAACTACTGCATTTGGCAGAATAACAAGGAGAAACAACAATAATGCAACAGGAATGTTTCTCATTTGATTCTGTTAATTGATGAACCTGCTTCTTTTCACTCCTCCATGAGCCAAAGGGGAACAGGAAGACAGACAGTCCACAAATGGAGTAGAGCAGGCATGAGGTGATGGTAGGTGGCATGTTAATATGGGAGTGGAGGGAAGGGTGTTTTCCTGTGACTTTACTGGTAAGTTTTCTAACTTTTGAGTGGGAAAGCATTAATACTTAATCACAATATTGTATAAAGTTCTCTTATGCAAACTTTATTTCATAAAATGAAAAACCTTAATAGTCCAGTCAAATTAGTATCTTCACCCACCACTAATTGCAAAGGAATAATTTCCACTGCAGTGCATTTCAGTAAGACCCTCTAATCACCATACTAAAAGTCCTAAAAAATCCGAGCATGGGAAAGTAGTGTAATTTGCATAATATGAAAATTCATATTTTCACTATAACTTTGCATCTAAGTACCCAATTGAAGCAAATCAAGTGTCCAAACCCATGTTTTCAAGGTCAATGAACATGATAGGCACATTTGCAAATTAATATTTTGAATATAATTATGCAAATTAGTTTCAGGAATTAGAGAAATTTCTAATTTTCACTATTATTTTCTAAACAAGGAACAAGTATCCAAACCCATATTATAAATATAACTTGCATAAAATATGCATACAGTCAAAGCTCGTTACTATGCCACCCGTCGGGACCGAGCAAAAGTGGCATAGTAACGAGATTTTGTAAAAACGGCCTTATTTTCTCAAGTTACCCATCTGTAGTTAATCTTTAGACAAAATTTATTCCAGCAAGTAAAAGGCACGACTGTTGTATAAGCTAAGCGAACGGAGAACATACACACACTAACAGAGTTCACACACTAACATATGGCATGGCAAGAAATTCACGACACACAAAGCTTTCAAGAATCGTCGGCTGGTGCATCTTCTTTCGGCGGATCTCGTGCATCTCGTTGTCTAGCCGATCGCACGCTTGCATCACACCGGGCTTCCCGCTTCTCTGCTGCATGAACTTCCGGACGGTGCTACAAGCACGCTGGGCTTCCTCGAACGGAACGATTTCCTCCTCGACTCATCATCTTCGCTTTCCACCGGCTCCTCACTGCACAGAATCTCCTCCGCAATCTCCTCCAGTGTGAAATACCCGCCAGTCGCGAGGTGTTCGTCGGCTTCGAGAAAGTCAGACAGCTCGATCTCCTCGTTCTCGTGCATCTTTTCCTCGGCAGGCAGAGCTTCCCAGATGTCAGGCAGCTCCGCATCCTGTGGCTCAGTTTGGATCTCCTCTTCGATGAACTTGGCCTTCGCGAAACAGTTCCTGATCGTCGACTTGCCGACCTGCTCCCAAGCACGCCGGGCGACGTGTAGAGCGTCGAGCAACGTGAACTTGAACTCCTTTCCCTCGTCTATGGCCTCAAGCCGGCGGCATAGCAGGAGCTTCTTGTAGTGGCGCTTGAGGTTCTTTATGATTCCCTGATCCATTGGTTGCGAATTGCCTGTCGTGTTGGGTGGGAAGACCAGTTGGATGTTGTTCAGCTCTAGCTCGGGAGGGTGGCCAGAGAAGTTAGAGAAAGACCAGCACTCTGCGTCCCTGCTGGCCGAGTCGTCCGTCCCACGCACGCAACATCTCCTCGAAAAGCTCCGCCGTCATCCACGCCTTCGAGTTCGCCTTGTACTTGACCGGGATCTCTTTGTTCTTGAAGGCACGGGGTTTCTTGGAATTGCCAATCACCAGAAGAGGGAACTTCTCGCTGCCGCTCATGTTATGTTTGCCCCAACCAGAAGAGTGATCCTTTGCTTGCTTTTCTTTCCTCCAGTACACCGCTCTCCCCTGAAAGCCATGGTCTTGTTCGGAAGCAGCTGCCAGAAGAGTCCAGTCTCGTCCAGGTTGAAGACGTCGTCTGCGGAGAACTGCCCGAGTAAGGGCCGGAGAACCTGTTGCCACTCAAGAAGGGATTGCGAATCCACCGCTCCAGCTTCGCCCTGCACTGTCTTGAACGTGATGCCGTGGCGCTTCTTGAAATTGCCCAACCAACCGTCGCTCGCCATGAAGTCTGGGATGTGCATCAGCTCGGCCAGTTTCATCGCCTTCTCCTTGATCAGATCGCCGCTGACAGGCACATTCTGTCCTCTTGATTGCTTCAGCCACATGAGCACTCCCTCATCAAGCTTCGGGTCGTGAGCCTGCGTCAACTTCATGCGCTTCGATGGAAATCCAGCTTTGATTGCAGCCTCGATTGCATCCTTCTTGCTGAGAATGCCCTTCACGGTGGTTCTCTTAACTTCGACGCCCCATTTCTTGCTAATCTCCCTGGCCAACTTGGACTGATTCGGCTCCTTCTTCGCGGCATCGATGATCTCCTTCTTCTCCTTCAGCGTAAAGTCGGTTCGCTTGCGTTTCTGAGCTGACATTATGGGCTGAATTTGAAAAAAAAATGATGTCACTGTTGTACGTGTGCCTGCGTGTCTGTGTGTGTGCGCTCGCGCTTTTTTGTGTCTCGTTGTGCATGTTGTGATTGGCTTGTTGTGGCTGGCATCGGGGAGAAGAATCGCGTGTTTTGACACAGTCTGACTATGCGCGTACGTATTGAGTTATGTTGTGCGCAGCTGGACTGTAGTTCGTCGCTTCGCCTTTGGACGTGAGTGTGATAATCGAGCACTGCGCAATAC
Organism: Eptatretus burgeri; assembly: GCF_056783735.1. NCBI lineage: Eukaryota > Metazoa > Chordata > Myxini > Myxiniformes > Myxinidae > Eptatretus > Eptatretus burgeri. The sequence goes on along the minus strand of NC_140961.1, from coordinate 108,870,955 downwards.
AGACTTTTTCACGACTCGTGCCTTTTAACAGTCACACAGTAGTGGCATGGTAGCGAGAGTAGGGGGTGGCATAGTAAATTTATTTTGTATTGAATTATGTCGGGACCGAGCAAAAGTGGTATAATAGCGAGAGTGGCATAGAAGCGAGGTGGCATAGTAACGAGCTTTGACTGTATTAGCTTTTTGCAATGAGAGAAAATCAAAAATGTCATAACTTTGCATCCATGTGCCTGATACAAACAATAAAGTCATATAAAAGGAAGTATGAAAAATTAACTAAAGCAGCAACAAGCAATACCTGAAATACTTAAAGTGGTGACACTCAATCAAGATAAGATACATTTAACACAGGTTTTCACTGCTAATCGGTAATGTGGTTAGTGTTCTTAATTAATTTTCAGGTAACATATCAACCAGTATCACTGCTGTCATCTATCTCCACCCGAGATGAATTAGCACAACTTACACCTTTACACACCCCACACATCATGTACAGTCAATGGGAATACGCTTGCAGGTGCATCTGCTGGTGCTACACCCGGTCTTGCAGTTACACCTGAATATCTTGGTCAACTTCTCTGGTGCAGCGGGGAGATGTGTCTGCATCATACCTGACCATGCTGGCCTCTAAGGACGAAGAACAAATGCCACTTCCCACAGATCGATGTGATACGTTGGATCGTGCACTTCCATCGCCTGCAGTTCTTTGTATGTCAATGCATTACGTCCTATTTGCTGAGATTTGAAAGTTTTGATGTTGATCATTCCCACTTTTATGATGTCATCCGTTGTCACTGAAACTCCAGGTACAGGTTTACAAAGCAGCTTTCCTGGTGTGAAAGTGGAAATAATCCCCATTCCATGGAATGTTCCAAAGCCATCAAGAGTTCTTATATTGTGATCAACATCATCACCAACATGCTGGATCAACTCTCCAGATCCAAGCTCAGGCAACTCTGCCCCTTGTGTAAGAGCGGCACTTTTCTCGAACTTCCGCACTTCAGAATAGGAACAACTGAAGCCGCGTTTATAAAGAGTATCTATGATGAACCGTGATGAAAATTGATGATGCATTTCAGTTGCTAGCCCAAATTGGAATGGGGCGAGAATGACTCTTGGCCTTGTTGCTTACATTATAACTTGTCCAATTGTGCTACCTTCAGATCAGTGTTTTTGTCAATGAACAAACCTTGCAACAACATCAGTAGTGACTGTGGAATGAACTGCACACAGCTGCTTCTGTTGATGACATCTGTTCTCTGGTTGGATATACATCATTAGAAGAGTCAACTGCCTTTATGTCACTCTTGATAAGCTTGACAACTGTGTTTATCATTCGTATTTTCTCAATATTGGGGTCCTCTTTCTTCTGTTCCTTGTAAAAGTCATGGAGAATATTTGCTGCTGTTCGTCTAAAAGTTACAACATTTGGCTTCTCATTCAGCTCGGTTATTGTGATATTGTCACCAAAATGTTCCATGAGTTTACTCTTCATATGTGTAAAGCCATAAGCTGCAAACTCTGAACCCAAAAGACCTGTCTCCATTTTCTCAATCAAGTCTGTTATTGTAATCTGTTAATCATCATTTTCCTCCAGGTACTTTGCAACCAACAGGAATGCTTCATATCTTTCTGCTTCTTTGGGTCTGCCAAGCCTTTGTTTCTTTGCAACACTACCTAGTCCAGAGGAATATTGCTGTGGAACCTGCTTCCCAGTCCTGAAGTTGACATTACAGCTTTGATGGTAAACTGCATCGGCTGCGATTAGGTCATGAGCATATGCAATTCTGCTTGAAACCAACGTCGACCATTCATCTTTCCTTTGTGTACATGAATGTGAGAATATTTTGGAATGATGGGGTTCTTACAGGATAGACATCCATGCAATCATGTTTTGTCTCAATGTAAGTAGCTGGTTCACTGCAAAACAAACAGTGTTTGTCCAAACTGAATGTTGGCATTTCTGAACGAAAGATACACGGTGAGGGCTGATCTTGTTCAGTTACTTTTTCCTGTGCCTTTGTAATCGTCTGTGGATGAGTGAAAACCCGTCGGCATTCTGTGTGTACTCGCTGACCTTTAGGAGTTCTTATACTACTTCCTTGCTGCTCACTGGCCCTGTTGATACTCTCGCTCCCCTTTTCTCATAGGATTGCAGTATCCTGACCATCTTCTAAACTCTTCTTGCAGAAAACACTCAGCCATTGCTATCTGTAATTCATGAAATAACAGAGCAGAAACAATACAAGTTAGGGTTCAATCAGATACAGTACTTAGATGCAAAGTCATAGTGAAAATATGAATTTTCTCTTATGGTGGAAGCTAATTTTTTTATTATGCAAATTAGACCACTTTCCCATGCGAGGATTTTTTAAGACTTTTAGTATGGTGATAATATAAGGGGGTCATACTGAAATGCACTGCAGTGGAAACAATTATTTTGCAATTAGTGGTGGGTTACCCCCTCAAATTTGCTACATTGACTGGACCATAAGGCTTTTGCAATGTTGGGAAAAAATTCGAACAAAAGGATTCAAATTTTTGTTTGAAAAATCTTATTTTTGAGAAACTAATTTCAAGGTTTAAAGTTTAATTTGCTTTGCTGTGATAAAATGCTACACAATGTTTCTCATTAAAACCTTGACTGGCAAGCCTGGGTTTTTAATCTCACCCCAACGAGAAAGTCATTCTGGTGTTTTGCAGGTGAGGTGTACATAAATATATAAAATCAAAGTATGGGCCTTGCTTATGATGGATTTTAAGCTGGGTGTCCTGTCTCTCAGCATTGCATGGATGTTAAAGATCTCATGCCGTCTTTTGCAGCTATGAACTGTCGTACTTTTATTTCACAGGCAGGGCGATTCACAATGCGTTTCATCCCTCAAATGGACATTAAACTGGCATCCCATCTGCTGGCATTTGTTGGTGGATGTTAAAAAAAAAATCCCACAATGTCCTTCACGAAGAGGAGGCGAGCTATTGCTGGAACCCTAAACAAATTAAAAATTCATGCTCCAACCAACAGGGGGCAATGCATCAGCAGAACTGCCACCCTCAGCCAATGATGCTGCCTCTCAGCCCTGTGCTGCATATGAAAGCAAGCTCAAATATCTTTGGCAATTCAGAGTGGGATAGAGAGCTCTCCCTCCACAGGCAGAACTGTGCGGTACACCCAACCAATGCGATTGAAAAGTTAATGGAATGGCTGGTTCACCCCTTCTGGCCTCCAATATTAAATGGCTATACATTTGAAGCACAGAATATGCCAATCTTAACCTCTTGTTTTTCAGTTTAACCTCAAACATCTCACCTGGGTTCAGCAAACCAGATCTGGCATTCAACCACACATACTGGAATTTATCTCAGCGAAAGTAAATTAAAACTTCAAGATCTCAGCAAAGTTATTCATACATTTACTTCCTATTGGCTGGTCAGTTGTCCAAGACAAGCATCAAAATCTACAGAACAAAGTGTCGTGGGCTGGTGCAAAAAGCAAACTCATCGCACTCGCTTGAGTGAGGACATCTACAAAAGTTATTCTTATGAAACAAACCCAAACCCATCGAGATTAGATACTGCAGGAATGTAACAATGCAATCAGTTTAAAAACTACTGGATCTGTAGCAGGCCATCAAAAATAGAATTTGTCACAATGCACATTAAATAAGGAAAACCGATCAAGAATTTCCCAACGAGATGACAGATTGAAAAATTACATTTTGTTCCCCATTGGAGGGTTATATTTGAGCAACCTCGTAACCTAACAATGGGTAGTTTGGTTCACGAGTGGGTCAAACAAGGACCGTTGTAGTGCACTGAAGCATCCAATGAACCTTGGAATAGCCTGCCCTCCATCTATAGTTGAAGTTTATGATCACATGGTGTTCTCATAAAGAACAGGCCACTATGTAGCAGTACCCACCTAAATTCACTTTGTAGCATTCCTCCCCCTTGATAATCACACAAAGGATATGGTAGAGCAATACCAAGTAGTTTTGTGCCTAGCACCTGGAGAACTAATCAAATGCTTCCAAAGCCCCAGTCGAGTTCACACCTGATGAAGTGCTCACTTAGTAGCCACAGCAAATATGCAGCCATATACAAGGGAGTTGTAATACTGTTCCCTGGATGCATTCCATCATTATTATATTCAGACTTCTTAAAAAAATAAAAATAAAAAAATTAAAAAAAAAAGGCTATGAATTTACAAACAAAATCACGAGCCAACAATATCCGAAACTGATCAAGCTTTTATTTTTCTACTCATAGCATTTCAGGAAACTCAAAGATAACATCTTTGCCAGTGAGCTTTTTGTAAACAGCAGCAAAAGTGTCCACCTGCAAAACAAGATACACAGCAAGAACATCAATGGCTACAGGACAGCAGGCAACTGGTTAGCCATTGCAAGAAAAGTACAGGCAGAGCAGTTGCCTTACCTCAGATATACAACAGAGAAAAATTTGAAAAAGACAAATCCCACAGAGTAGAAAAGAGAAAGAACAAGTAAAATAAAACCCCAAAAACAATACATCATAGCCATTGTTGTTTTTGTAATTTTGCTGTATGGAGTTAAAGGGCGAGCACCATATTTATGTACAACTAAAATGGCCATCGGTCTACCAGTCGGCCATCTTTAATCAGATCCCAAAATAAAGTGAGGTGCACCTGTACGCCATCATGTACTGTGCTTGTGCCAAGTTTGAACAAAATCGGACCATGCATGTCTGAAGGCCCGGTCACACCTTGACGTTTTAGCCAGCATATGCCGATTTTTGAATTTTTTTTCTAAAACGTTGGCACACGTTGAATACGTGATGGGTAAGTTTTGATAACATTGAGAGCACGCTGAAAAACACTGCCATACGTCGTTGTACGTTGGCTTTAAACGTTGTACTTTTTGGTTGTCCTCAAATTTTTTCATGCTTGAAATTTCACGACGTATGCCGGCGTATGACTCACACGTTCCGCTACGCTGGCCACAGGTTGTATGCACGGTCTGCGATCGTTGACAGACGTCAACACATGCTACTTGTAAGTTAATCATAAGTTGAAACACGCTGAGGTAATGTTTCGCGTACCCGAAACTTATTTCTAACCTATGATTAACGTGTTGTTGGCACGTTACGCGATCGTTGCCACACATCGACAGACGTTACTTTTAAGTTACTCATAGGCTGAAAGACGTCGGTATAATGGATCGTCCTTGCGTCAGCGTCCACGGCCACGGCCAGGACACTTATTTGCAGCATTCTTCAAACTTTTCTTCGGCATGACGAGGATGTTCACACTTCGATGTCGAGCTTGGCTATGATTCCAATTGTCCATCGGCAGCGTCTATTTAAAATAGTCGAGTTTGAGCGTTTTAACACGTTCAGAAGAAACGCTTCAAATTTCAAAACCCCAGCGTCAAAAAACAAAGGCGAGTGACAGCAATTTAAATCGTTCATTGTAAACAATGAAAATAGCTGAGTGGTACCGTTTAAAAGTCGTTGAGTGTAAAAAAATCCAATTGTTGAGCGCAAGCGTCTACTTTCAATAGTGGAGATGCAGCCATTTAAATCGTTGAGTTTATCATTTAAATCGTTAAATCGTTAAACGCAAGGACGATCCATCATAACCCACACCTTCCCCCCTCCCCCTCACACTCACCTACTACTGCCAACATGAACAAACTACTACTAATACTAATACTAATACTGATACTGATACTGATACTGTTACTGCTGACATGGACATCGACTCAAAAAGGAACTCGAAAACACTGTTGGGTTCCCCTTTTATGAGCAGCATTTTTATATACCAATTCCCAAAACCGCTGGGAACACGTCTTTATATGGCAGTTGTAAGCTAGAAACACGTTAATTTTTTTTTTTTTTGTCGACCGGAAGACGTCATTGGAATACGTCTACATACGTCGATGTGTGTTGGGACTACGTAAAGAATTGGTTCAAAGCACGTCAAACATAAGTTAGAAATAAGTTTCGCGTAAAAAAGACATTACCGTGACGTGTTTCGACTTATGAGTAGCTTATAAGTAGCCTTTGTGGACATGTGTAAGCGTCCACATATCGTGTGTAAAACTTATCCCCATCGCATGTGGAATGTGTGTCATACGCCGAGTACGTCGTAAAATTTTGAACATGTTTAAAATTTCTTGACGTACTCTACATACTACGACGTATGATAGCGTACTTTAGCGTTCTACTCACGTATACCAAACTTACTCATACCGTATTTGACGTGCCCCAACGTTTTAGACACATTTTTCTTAGGTCGGCATACGCTGGCAAGATCACCAAGGTGTGACCGCGAGATGCTGACACTTCCATTTCTACAGCAGTTATGATTCGAATCGTTGTGCGTCAGCCTTTTAATAGGCTACGTCACGACATCGTCGGCGATGCGTGCAACGCGCTATGCCTAAGTTAGACTATCGTTGGGCATCGGTTGTGTAGGCAGACAACAGGTTCAGCATTCGTTGGTATAAGTAATCTATAACACAACGAAACGTTCTGTGTAGTTACCAATGCGTTATACATAAGACCAAGTCGCTATGAATACGTCCGAATCTTAAAAAAAAAACATCAAAAGTTCAACGTAAGCCAGCGTTTTACATACATTTTAATACGTTGCCATCGCTGGCTAAAACGTCAAGGTGTGACCGGGCCTTGACAAATGGTTGGAGACACATTTAAGTGACAAAATGGCCACCAGTCGGCCATTTGGATCTGATCTCAAAACAAAATGACGTGCCTATGTAAGCAATCATTCATTATCAGTGTGCCAAGTTATTACAAAAAAAAAATGCATGTCCGAGAAATGGTTGAGGATGTGGTCAACATCAGGTTTTTTTTTTAATAACTAAAATAGCCACCAGTCGGCCATCTTGGATCTAACGTCAAAAAAAAAAATAAAATAAAATAAAATAAAACAAGAGACGAGCATAATATGTATAGCATCATGGCGCTGTGTTTGTACCAAGTACGAATAAAATTGGTCCGTACATGTCCGAGAAATGGTGGCAGACACGCACGCACACAAAAATCCAGACTGAAGCCATAAGCCCCTCTGTTGTGGACCAAGTCCAACAGGGGCTAAAAAAAAAAAAGAGGAAGATTAGAGAAAGGGGAAGGGTGGGAGGCCTCGTGAGGAGCACACGGAACGGTGGAATCATTTTAAATTTTTTTTTTTTTCCCACATTAGGAAGGCGAGGTACAGTCAAATGTGGTGAAATACCTCAAGTAACAGCAACAATCAGAATTTTCTGACAACCAATTTTTGGCATAAATGTCACTTTATGAGTCACATGCAGAAAGAACATCGACCAAGTCACCAAGTCTGAAACAGACACTGATGTAAAAATACATCCTGTTATTAGTACAGTATAAATCGCAATGACAAACATAGCTGGTCTACTTCCTTGCAGTTAATTCCATCGAAACACTTGGTGAAAACCGTGGATAGCACACAGTTTTCACAAAGTTAAGGTGTCCTCCCATCCTGCCAAGTATGAATGTAAATTTATGTTGATAAATAGTTTACTTTCGAGGAGGCTTAACAATTACTCGTGGATTATGCCTGCATTCTACAAGCAGATTAAAATATATATATTAAACAAATGTCCAAGCACCACCCCTCTCCTGAACGAGGCTCCACCATAGACTTTCATTTAAGGATATTTTAATTTACGGAGAGTTTTGATTTATATATTTTTTTCCCTAAAACCGTGACCGTGTTTCATCAATCTGCCAAATTTTTACTTTCAAGACCACCCACAATGTACTAAACATTTATAATCAGCGAGCGAGTCGTCGGCAGTTGATATCGCACGCGCACACGCTCTCACCTTCCCGTCACTCCGATTCAAGTAAGAATATTGTAAACTACCGACACACTCCATTCGACTACTTAAAAAAAAAAAATTCAAATACACAAAATTTTCTCCTGTTTGGTGACAAAATGAGAGCAAGCAATTCAGGCATCCAGGTCAGAAAGGTGTACTACAAGCAGGAATTGCTCCAGCTGTGTTTCATCAAAGTGTTCCAACAATACATAGTTTTCCCATCTTTTCCAAAAGTTGATTCGTCAAGACTGTTCCATATTTGAGTAATAATACTTACCTCATCACAGTGTCAGCGAGTCTCCTTTGGCAAGCTTTTAGAAAACCTGTTATATTTACCTCTGCCTCCGAAAGTGGACGGACGTTATGTTTTACACCCGGCTGTTTGTCGGTGAGGATATCTCAAAAAGTTGTGGATAGATTGGGACAGGTTTTGTGTGTGACAAGGACCAATTGATTTGATTTTTTGGTGAAGATCTGGATCAGATGAGTAAAGTGATTTTTCACCATTGAGAGGTGGGACCAAAAAATGATATTTCAAAAAGTTATGGATGGATTTGGATGAAACTTGGTGACCAAGTTAGGTGTGTGACAAGAACAATCCAATTAGATTTTGGTTCATGTCCGGATCCAGATCTGGCCAATTAGTGCGATGCAAAACGTAAACCGTTCAGCCTGGCGTAGGAATGCTCTCTACAGAGTGCCGTCCCAGTTAAATTCTGGATTATATTTCGAAAACTTCAACTGGATATATATTCGGAAGCTGCTTATTTCATGTCACATTCAAAATATCTCACTTACTTTGTGCTCCACGTTGTTCTGCTGCGCCTTGTCCAAATGAACCTTGATCAGTCGACTGGCATCCAACTTGATACGGATGCGCTTGCCAACAATCTCACTGGGAAACACCAAGTCTTCGAGGATGCAGTCATGCACGCTGGTGAGCGTACGACTGTGGGCACACGAGACACCGGGTGAACGGGGAGCTGATCGACATGAGACGATTCAAAACCCAGATAAATGAAGGTTAAGTTCGGCCAGTTTCAGCAGACTTTCATTATTCCGATTTTAACAGGCTCCAACGCTTGAGGAGAAGCTGCGACACAAATCACGCAAACATGCAGACAGATACATGAGACAACACCAGATATGACTCACACAGACACAGCCACAGAGATTGGGGGAAGTGACGTCACTTCACAGGGTGACATTGTCACTGGGCACCAGCAATGTAATTTTAACGTCGCTTTTCTCTCTGCACTCAGTCGGGCAATCAAGGAAGCATTTCCTGTTCTCCATGGATGCCAACCCACAGAGGATTTTTATGCTCTATCCTTTACATGCTGAGCATCAAGCAACAAAGCAGCTCATACCATTTTTAAAGTCTTCAGTATCGGCAAAATCAGAGCAGATACTCTAATTATTTTAAATTCTGAATGGCATCCAAAAATATTTTTGGAATTTCTTCACACACACTGTTTTGCTTTGTGTACGTGGGGTAATAAATGGGGAGTATGGGAGGAAAAAGGGAAACAATTACAACTAGAACTGCCACTTTATAACTACTGGCAGTGATGACTGGGTACCAAGACGTCTAGCTTCAACACAACCCTGCTTTGATACAACGTGGGACTGATCAATGACGAATTACGGACTGAGTAACATGAAGTGTTCAATCTCTTTATTACGTATGCCGTTAGCCCTCTTTCCTTGGGGACCATGTCGGTATCAATTGAATTAGCATTTAAATTACTCGAACACGAAGCAAGAAATGTGCGGGAAATGTCACCGTGGCTCCACTGGGTAAACCGGAACTCCGTCGAGTAACACGGAGCCCCCCCCCCCACTACATCTCTTGGCTATGCGGGATTGATGAGTTATGGGCCCAGTAACATGCCACAATCAATATTTATAACGTAAGCAGTTCGCTCTTTTTCCTGAATACATAATCAGAAGCGATTGAATTGGTGTTTAAATAAGTTGAACACAAAGTAATAAATGTGGACAACATCAGCAGGATTCCACTGAATCTAATGAGGTCCCACACGTTTCTCTACGACGTGGATTCACAAGTTATGCACATCAATTTATTATGTAAACAGTTGACCATTTTCCCTAGGGCCATCATTGGTATCAATTGAACTGCTACTGCTGTACCCTCAAAACGCATGCAGGTGCAGCCAACAAACTTGTATCCCCTGTACATGCAGAATAGACTTGTGAAGTTTCCCCTTGATCTGTTGAGCCGTTCTGTAGAAGATGTTTGCAGGTTTTAGGGTTAATTCAATATGGTCGCCAAACCATGTGACCTATCAATTAGAAATTAACAAACTTGTGAAAGGATGTCCTGGGGAAAGTGTGTGTGAATTTTTGCCTCAATCTGTCCAGCTGTTCTGGAGAAGATTTTTAAAATTTATTAATTTTCAATTCAAGATGGCAGAGGAACCATATGACCTATCAATTATTCAGAAAAAAATTATATTCCCTTGCATTAGAGAATATATTTGTGAAGTTTCCCCTTGATCTGGCCAGTCGTTCTGGAGATGATGTTGGAAGGTTTTAGGGTAAATTCAATATGGCCACCAAACCATGTGACCTTTCAATTAGAAATTAACAAACTTATAAAAGGATGAAATGGGGAATATGTGTGTGTAAAGTTTCGCCTTAATCTGTCCAGTCGTTCTGGAGAAGAATTAAAAAAAACAAAAAAAAAAATTCAAAGCAATACGGCTGCCGAACCAAGTGACCAATGACGTCAAATTTTTTTTCCTCTGGTGAATTGTTGCGTAGATGACGCTCAAGAAATTTCAAATTTTGCCGAAGCAGCGTTCTCCCTGTCAAATTTCCACCAGGATACTGCTTCACTGATGACGTCACAAAAAAAAAAAAACACTTGTTCCCCATGTGCCAAGTTTCTATTTTTTTCCATTGCACGGTTTCAGATACAGAGATTCAAAGTTTTTTGATTTTTCAAAGATGGTGCCCGTACCACATGACCTATGAGGTCATAATTATCAATTAAGTATGCTATCAAAACAAGATACATATTATGGTCAAAATTTCATGTCAATCGGATTTACGGTTCCAAAGGAAATTAATTTTAAAGGGGAAAAACCTGAAAAATCGCCGGCGGAATAACAAAAATAATAAACAGAAGAAAAACAATAGGTTACCCAGCCTTGGGACCCCAATAATCAAGTAGGGCACTCGGTAGAGTGCTTACCTCCGCTAGGCTGATTAGTTTATGCTTTGTATCCCATTGATAGGCGAGATCTGGATTCAGATCCTGAACTAAAATTTAATCTTCTTGTTCTGGTCACCGAACCAACTCATCCACCAAGTATCGCCCAATCAGTAACTTTTTGAGACATCGCAATATATATATATATATATATATATATATATATATATATATATATATATATATATATATATATATATATATATATATATATATATATTTTGCCCCATTACTCGATGGTGAAGAGTCACTATTAAAAAAATTCTCAGATCTGGATTCAGATATTCACCAAAATCGAATTAATTCTTCCTTGTTAACCTCCACCATCGAAGATGGACGGAGGTTACTGTTTTCACCCCTGTCTGTTTGTTTGTTTGTTTGTTTGTGAACAGTATTACGGAAAAACTCCTCGACGGATTTCGACGAAACTTGGTGGGGGGATTAGGTATGGTCCAAGGACAATGCCAGATTTTGGACTTGGTCCAAAGTCCATACCGTGGAGGGGCAAACATCAAGAACGTCACCTCATAGCCCAGGTGGCCATTTTGAAAAAAAAATTGTTAGACAAAAAAAAAGAAAAAAAAAATTTGCAACTTTTTTTTCAACAAAATTTCGATTTTTTTTTTTGCATTTCTACATGTTATAAGTGATTTCCAACAAAAAAAAATTGTTAGACAAAAAAAAGAAAAAAAAAATTTGCAACTTTTTTTTCAACAAAATTTCGATTTTTTTTTTTTTGCATTTCTACATGTTATAAGTGATTTCCAACAAAAAAAAACATGCCAAAATTATAATTGCGGCTGATTTTGGAACTTCAGGTGGATATACCCACGTAAAATCAATTCCTGTCTTAAGGAATCTAGTTATGACGAATGAATTGAGTATGTAAAAGTTAAAAGTAAAAGGGAAAGTTGCAAACTATAACTCTGTGAGCACTGTTGACATCAAATTGAATGAATAGGATATCAGGTTCACTTGAGTGATCGAGCAGTATTGGCGGCGGAGGTTTTGCACTCTACCGAGTGCTCCCCCTCTAGTTGCATACATGTTTTTGGATGAGGAATGATGTGAGATGGACAGTTTCCCTGAAAACCTGCAGGGAAGAATAAGATTGAAGAGGATGTGGAAGTTGCAGTAAGAAAAAGCCTAACAGCTGAAGGGATCAAAATCAAACTTGGTAGAAGTATGTACAATGACTTAAACCAATAAGATTATTGAGTCAAGAGGTCAAAGGTCACAGGATTTGTTTGATAAAATCTTGTTACCATGCTAACTTGTGAACCAGTGATGGGATTTTGACCAAACTTGATGCAAGTACAGGGTGTTTAAAAAAGATTGATACAACTTTGACTTCCTGACATTTTTGTTTTTGACCTATACTGCTTTCCTTTTCAGGGTTTGGTGGTGTTATCATGGTATTCGTTCCCTGGGATTTTGAGCTCTGGAGCTCAACTATGCCATTGATAGAGAAGTAGAAGACAAAAGTGATGGCTGTGTGGTATGAAACTAAATCATATGTAGATGCCCGCTGGAGGTTCAGCCAGGAACATGACCTCAGAACACGTGATGGAGCCCCAAATTGTGCCATTCAACATATTGTGAAACATTTTGAGCACAAGGGTACAGTGCACAACCAGAGCAAGGGCAACAGTGGCACGTCAGCATCTGTAACCAAGAGCCAAGCCAACATCGACGCCGTGTGGGATTCTGCAGTGGACAGTCCCAAGATGTCCCACCGCCGGTACTCCCGGGAGCTAGGCATCAAACCGAAATCAGTTTGGCGTATCCTCACTAAGGAACTGAAGCTTTTCCCATAAATCATCTCTATTTGGCATAAACTAAGTCAAGATGACATGAGGAGACTTGATATGTGCAATTGGCTCAGTGACAGGATGGAGTGGCACCCAAAACTGGATCAACCTGATCTGGTTCAGTGATGAAGCCCATTTTCACTTAAACGGTGCTATCAACAACCACAACAGGCAGAACCACCTTGAGATCACCAAGAGGTACCTGAAAGGGCTTAAGGTCACATACTTCTGCACCTTCAATGCCAGATGGGGAATGCTAGGGCCTTACTGGTTTGAAAATCACAACAGCAGGATGGTGGCGATAAACGGTGAGCGCAACCGGACCGTGCTCCAGAAGTTCCATAATGATCTAGCCCAAAAGGTCACCCCAAACCAGCTCAACATGACCTGGTTTAGGAAGGATGGTACACCCCCACATATACAGCTGGTGACACAATCACTTCCCCAAGGTAGCTCTTCAGAAACTGCCTCATTGCCCTGGGTACTGCTCTTGACTGGGCACCTCATAGCCCAGACTTGCACCCTCTGGACTACTGGTTCTGAGGGGGTTGCCAAGGGCTCTGTCTACCCCAAACACCCTGCCACATTGAATCTGATCTGAAGCAGGTGACGTCAGACTTCTGCCAGGCAGTGCCACATGAGACCTCCAGGAAAGTTGGACAGAACTTTGGAGACAGGATCAATGTCTGTCTGAACCGTGGAGTGGCAAACATCAAGAACTTCAATTACAAGGGTTTTGCATAAATGCAAATTTCAGACCTTGGGCTCTCACCAACTCGAGCAGTGACTTCGTGAAATAGCAATCAGCGATAGGAAATACCATGAGACAAACATTGTCAGTAGAATGGGCCGTACTGAAGAGCTCAGATACTTTCAATGGGGCACTGTCATAGGATGCCACCTTTCCAACAAGTCAGTTCATCAATCTTCAGCTCTGCAAGAGCTGCCCTGGTCAACTGTAAGTGCTGTTATTGTGAAGTGAAAACGTCTCAATGTGAAGTGAAGGAGCAAAAACAGCTCAGCCGCAAAGTGGTAGGCCACATAAGCTCACGGAACAGGACCACCGAGTGCTGAAGCACGTAGCATGGAAAAATTGTCTGTCGTCGGTTACAACACTCATAAGCGAGTTCCAAACTGGCTCTGGAAGAAACGTCAGCACAAGCAGTGTTCGTCGAGAGTTTCATGAAATGGGTTTCGATGGCCGAGCAGCCGCACACAAACCTAAGAACACCATGTGCAATGCCAAGCGTCATCTGGAGTGGTGCAAAGCTCACCACCGTTGGACTCTGGAGCAGTGGAAATGTGTTCTCTGGAGTGATGAATCGTGTTTCACCATCTGGCAGTCCGACAGACAAATCTGGGTTTGGAAGATTCCAGGAGAACGCAACCTGCCTGAATGCATCGTGCCAACTGTAAAGTTTGGTGGTGGAGGAATAATTAAATGGTCTGGGGCTGTTTTTCATGGTTCGGGCTAGACCCCTTAGTTCCAGAAAAGGGAAATCTCAATGCTACAGCATACAATGATATTCTAGACAATTCTGTGCTTACAACTATGTCGCAACAGTTTGGGTTAGGCCCTTTCCTGTTTCAGCACGACACTGCCCCCGTGCAAAAAGCGAGGTTCATATAGAAATGATTTGTAGAGATCGGTGTGGAAGAACTTGACTGGCCTGTACAGAGCTCTACCTTAAACTCCAAACACCTTTGGGATGAATTGGAACGCCGACTGCGAGCCAGACCTAATCACCCAACATCAGTGCCCGATCTCACTGATGCTCTTGTTGCTGAATGGAAGCAAACATCTCAGGGAAAGCCTTCCCAGAAGAGTGGAGGCTGTTTCGCAGCAAAGGGAAAAACCAACTCCATATTAAAATCCATGATTTTGGAATGAGATGTTGGACGAGCAGGTGTCCACATACTTTTGGCCACGTAGTGTACTATGGCTACTCATGTACAGATTACATAATAGGTCAAATGGTCTTCAGGTTTTCGGTCAAAGTTAAAGTGAACAGACTTAACATGGACGGAGGCACACGAGTCGACGTCGCGATGTCAAATTACCTTGTTCTGTATAGTTATAGTTGGTTACCATGGAAACCCCTGCAGTATGTGCGGTGCTTGTATCGTGCTCGTCGTTCAACTGGCCAACACTCCAACAATGTTCTCCGATTACAGGAATTTGGAACACTCGTACATCACTTCGACAAGAGGCGATGAGCGCGGAAGCGCGTCACAGGAGCCCTCGGTAATCAAAACGCTTACATTTTGGAACACTCATGTAACGCAACGACACCGGCAGTTGATGCCGGCAGCTTCGCCTTCCTAACCGGTTTAGCACAACTTTGTCAGCCTTTTTATTTATTTATTTTTTTAATCGGGATGTAATGCTAGTAGTGAAGATGCCACATTCACATATGGACATGCAGCCAAATACACAGGACTGCAAGATGAGACAACCATAGCCGAGCTTGGACGAAGTGCCGTCACTACCTGGGGCACTCGAGATAACGGCGCCGCCTGAGGAATTTCCTCCTACCAATGGGGGATCATCTGTGGCTCCATCCATCCAGGAAGGAAGCAGGACCGAACCATTGTCAAAGTCTTCAATGTGACTTGGCCGGGGTTTGAATCGTTTGCGGACTTCGAGCAACACCAGCCATGAAACAAACAAACCAGTGTCCCTTCATGCACGCGTCGTACATTACCTCATCGGACGTTTCTGTAAGTTCTGTTGTCTGCTTTTCCGTGTAGGTTTCGGCAAAATTCTCCTCTGGGAAGAAAAAAAACAAATATATATATATATATATATATATATATATATATATATATATATATATATATATATATATATATATAAATAAAGTTATACAAGTCTTACAAACCAGGTGCACAGCAAGCAGACCTTTCACTCCAGAGGCCTACCCAAAGGTGTGGCTCAGTGGTTAGGGTGTTGTTGTTGGCCTGGTGCCTGTTGTTAGGGTAGCCTGGTGTGGCTCAGTGGTTAGGGTGTTGTTGTTGGCCTGGTGCCTGTTGTTAGGGTAGCCTGGTGTTGGCTCAGTGGTTAGGGTGTTGTTGTTGGCCTGGTGCCTGTTGTTAGGGTAGCCTGGTGTGGCTCAGTGGTTAGGGTGTTGTTGTTGGCCTTGTGCCTGTTGTTAGGGTAGCCTGGTGTGGCTCAGTGGTTAGGGTGTTGTTGGCCTTGTGCCTTTTGTTAGGGTAGTCTGGTGTTGGCTCAGTGGTTAGGGTGTTGTTGTTGGCCTTGTGCCTGTTGTTAGGGTAGTCTGGTGTTGGCTCAGTGGTTAGGGTGTTGTTGTTGGCCTTGTGCCTGTTAGGGTAGTCTGGTGTTGGCTCAGTGGTTAGGGTGTTGTTGTTGGCCTTGTGCCTGTTGTTAGGGTAGTCTGGTGTTGGCTCAGTGGTTAGGGTGTTGTTGTTGGCCTTGTGCCTGTTGTTAGGGTAGTCTGGTGTTGGCTCAGTGGTTAGGGTGTTGTTGTTGGCCTTGTGCCTGTTGTTAGGGTAGTCTGGTGTTGGCTCAGTGGTTAGGGTGTTGTTGTTGGCCTTGTGCCTGTTGTTAGGGTAGTCTGGTGTTGGCTCAGTGGTTAGGGTGTTGTTGTTGGCCTTGTGCCTGTTGTTAGGGTAGTCTGGTGTTGGCTCAGTGGTTAGGGTGTTGTTGTTGGCCTTGTGCCTGTTAGGGTAGTCTGGTGTTGGCTCAGTGGTTAGGGTGTTGTTGTTGGCCTTGTGCCTGTTGTTAGGGTAGTCTGGTGTTGGCTCAGTGGTTAGGGTGTTGTTGTTGGCCTTGTGCCTGTTGTTAGGGTAGTCTGGTGTTGGCTCAGTGGTTAGGGTGTTGTTGTTGGCCTTGTGCCTGTTGTTAGGGTAGTCTGGTGTTGGCTCAGTGGTTAGGGTGTTGTTGTTGGCCTGGTGCCTGTTGTTAGGGTAGTCTGGTGTTGGCTCAGTGGTTAGGGTGTTGTTGTTGGCCTGGTGCCTGTTGTTAGGGTAGCGGCTTTGGATCCTAAGGTCCTGATTTCAATCCCCGTCGGCTGCTGAATTAATACACCAGGGGGTTGACTCAGCCCGTCATCCTTCCGAGGTCGGCGAAATGAGTACCAGTTCCAGTGTGTGTACTGGTCGAGGGGCACTGCATCAGCGACACGGTTGCACTTCAATAAATGATAGCTACCCCGGCAGCGAAGCTGCCATACGACCACCCACGACCAAAGGTACCTGGGCAATGAAGACCACGTGCTTCCCACTGAACTTCTTCTCCAGTTCACGAACGAGGCGCACCTGGATCTTCTGGAAGGCCTTCAGTTGGGGCACGGGGACGAAGATCAGGATGGCTTTCCTGCCTCCACCGACATCGATCTCCTGCAGGTGTAAAACGCTCAAGCTAGATCACCGGCTCAGGTGCGATGGACACAGCAAACCCTTGATGTTTCGGACTGCTCGGTGAAGCCCCCACCTTGGACGCCGTGATGTAGAGTTCACGCAGTGACGTCTTCAGGTCAGAGTTCATCTCGAGCTCCTGCAAGGCCTGGGAAACATCACAGGTGGTACACATATACCCAGGTAGCAACCCACGAGGAGATACCACTCGTGAACGGTGATAGGCTAGTCTGCTAGTTACCCTCAACCCGTTAAATAGTTAAAGTGTGGTTACCGAGCGGACTCAACACGGTTCGAGTTCGGGGTTCGTCTTATTGGATAACGAGACCACCTGGGAGCATACCTGCGCGATCCCCAACTCGAATTCATCGGGTTTCTCTCCTCTGATCTTCACGATCTTCGTGGTGGTGATGGTGGTGGACATGGTTACTCCAACCTAGTTATTAAAAAACACGTTTAGGGTTAGCAACGTGCGTGGCCAAGGCCCAGCAAAGCAGTAAACACCCCTCCGAGCTATTCACGCGGCCATCCACGCACGATTCCTCGATAATCCGAAGCATCACACGGTGGGACGTTAACACGAGTGTAACAGGGACTCCGAATGGTCAAGATAAGGATGTAAAGTATCAAAAATCCATTCCGTGAGATAAATCACCCCCACGCGCCCAAATTACCAGGAAGCGAAAAGAGCGAACTCTCGCGATATTTCACCAAGTACCCCGAGCGTCATTTATCGTAAATCGGTTTGTTCGGAATTTATAATTTTCCTCTTTCCTTATACATCACGTTTACACGTGGATTCAAACTTAAGTTTAAAACTTTACCAAAGGCCGGTGATAAATACCGTGAAGCGCGGGAAGCCAGCCGAGCTAAACGGAACTATGGTTATAGATCCCTTATGACGTGGAAACACCACGACAGATAGATATTCAGGTGGAATGCGAAAGTGAAAGGAGGTTAATTGGCGTCGTCTGTGATAAAAAGGATACCAGGAAAATTGAGGGTAAGAATCTACAAGGCAGTGAGTGATCAAGCCGGTCATAATGCGTGGTGGTGGAGAAACATGGGTTTTGAGAAGTTGTAGAGATCGAGTAGTTGGTGGAGAGGGCACAGATGAGAATTATTGGGCTTGTCGATAGATAGTCGGTAGCGGTGGTTGTGTGTGTTACAAGTAACCAGTACGTGGCCGTACGTATGAAAAAAATAAATTGTGACGTCAATCGTGACGTCATAGCACCGTGTCCTGTCATTAGTTTGGTAAATAAATGGCCATAACTTGGGAACCGCTTGTCTGATTAATATCAAACCTTGAAAAGGCACATGCTCAGGTCCAGATACAAACACACACACAGACACACACACACACACACACAGACACACACACACACACACACACACACACACAGACACAGACAGACACACACACATAATGAATATCGTGGTCACTGGCTGGCACTCATGAACCAATTGGATGATGCAGTGGAAAGAGATTTGAATAACAAGGAATTGAAGAAGAAGAAGAAGAAGGAGAAGAAGAAGATTATGAAGAAGAAGAAGAATATTAAAAAGAAGAAGATCTCTTCTTCTTATTTCGGCTGCTCCCTTTAGGGGTCGCCACAGCGGATCATCCGTTATGATCCGCATAGTGATTTGGCACATGTTTTACGCCGGATGCCCTTCCTGACACAACCCTGGTCGCCTCTTACGACACAGGGATACTTAAGAAGAAGAAGATACCGGTGAGAATACAGAAGGTGGATCCGAGTTGCCCACCCATAACTGTTTGGGATTCAGGCTGGTTATTACGTATGTATATTCATGACTTCCGTTTCTGTTTGTGTGTTTGTTTGTAGGCACGATAACTCGAGAACGGAAGAAGCTACCAATGTCAAATTACACCACGTGATTCAGGAGGGTGATGGCTAGCGCTGATTTGATTTTGGTCAAAATCGGTCAAAGGTCAAGGTCACAGTGAGGTCAAACATAATTCCGTAAAGTCATGTGGAGAAATGGAGTATTTTTGCTTCGCTCGATGTTACGAGTTCGTTTTAACTTCGATTTTAATTTTGTCTTCGGTTTTTGCGATCGATTAGGACGCTTAATACACGGTTGTCGAAATTCTGGTAAAAATCGGACGTTTTGGGGACGTTTTAAGATTGTAGAAAATATATTTCACTCGCCGCGTCACGGCTCGTCACGTGGTGCAGCGCGCTCGAGTGGATGTGTCGTTGAGTCACGTAAAGGTTTTGCGTGTGCGCGCTGATGGTGTTTTCGATAAAGATGGTGTTTAAAAGTCTTTTTTTTTATCCCAATAAAGGTTATCGTCGCATGCCTGACTCGCTATGCCGTCGGATTATGTAAAGATTGATGGTGGATGGCCGAATAGTACGGTTTTGTGACTTTGATAAAATAATATTAAATAATTGCGTCGAGAAATGGAGATTTTTTCTTCAGTCGACGTTATGATTTTTGATGGTTTGGTACAGAATCATCGTAGAAACTTCTGGTTTGCGTCGCTACCTTCTCTAGAGACAGCTTTTATTAGACAAGGTCAGAGGTCAAGTTGACGATTTCGTAAGTACCAGTCTATGACTTCTTGTTTATTTATTTATTTATTTATTTTCCATGAATAACAGACAGGTAGACAGGAAGGGACGCTCTCCCCGAATCCATCGTCGTTGAACATACAATTTTCTTTTGATATTCATACAATTTTCAAACGAAAGGATTAAATGTCGTTTTAAAGTTCGTTAAATCAAACTGCATCACAACACAGGAGGATAATAATAAATAAAGGAATGCTTAAAAAAGAAAAACTTCGATTGTTGGAGCAAGTGGGAAACGACTGTATGTGGCTTTAGTTCATTGAAATATTAATTAAACAGGAGGGAGCTGTGTAGGAAATATAATGACGTCATGTTTTATATCGAGCAACAGCTTTTTGGTGCCTCGGTTTAAAAAAAATAAAAAATGACGTCATTTTTCACGTTATGCAATATCATTTTTGTGCCAGGCGATGGCAGCACAGCACAGCACAGCGCAGCACAGTGCCTCACAACCTTTTGTTCATGGGGAATTGTGGAGCGAAATGCATACGACGGCCACAACGCACCTTTGCTCCTTTGTCCTGTAATAGCGCAGAGAATAGCGAAATGCAAACGTTATCAGCATTAATCTTGATCTTTTTCTTTTGTCCGCAGCACAAGGATGCGGGGCAACATCACTGGCTGAGAGCACGGCTGTACCTCGTGGGTGGACAGTGTGGAAATCTTTACCACCACCAACTGATGCCAGCAGATGGGACGCCGAGTTTATCATCCATCCGAGGGACCGCACACGCATCGATGGATCATCCTGCCTGCGAAACGCCGGAATGACAGTTTATAGCTGGGCCGGGACTCGAACCTAGGCTAGACGGCTTAGAGACGAGTGTACGTACCTCGAGGTCATCCTACCAACCCATTCATCTTGATAATGGTATATGACAATGATTGAGTCGGTGAAACAGCAAATCTGATAAAAAAAAATTATATAATGAGATCGAGTCTCATCAATTTGTGAGTCTCAGGTTTGCAGATCATTGATCCTCCATCGAAGAGGGACTCAATGTTGTGGATATTATGAGGATTTGTCAGTAAATTTGTGTCCAGACAGAGAAATGCCTGCGCTGTGTCCACTCTCCATTAACTGTATCTACCTATTTACTTAAATGCACTCACCCTATCGTTAATATGACGTTGACACCCCCACCTCAATTAAAATTAAGTGCAAATTCCACTTAACCTCCATGCAGGGCATTTAGCCAGGCACTGACAGACAATGGCTTATTACTTTTGAGAGATACCATGGGATCTCTGACGTCCACAACTTAAACACAGATGGGACAGCCGGCTTTGCGACCCGATCTGAATGACGGTGTGCTCCAACACGCAGCACCAACTCATGGCCCTGCCAGTTTTTAGTCCAAGTCGACCTCACAAAACAAATCCTAAAATCACCCTCGGAAGCTTTTGCTCACCACCAACTGAGGAGTCCTGCAACCCCTCTGGTGGTCTCCCATCGAAGCTCTATTACTAACCCATGGTGGCCTCCCATCGAAGGTGTACTACTAACCCATGGAGGTCTCCCATCCAAGTACTAACTGACACGATTACTTAGCTTCCGAGATTTCATGCGATTGGGCGCATTCAAGCCATCGGTCTGCGGAGGAGCTCGTAGTAGAACGTGGGAAATTTAGTCGTGTGGAATACTTGGTTGGTCTCCACATTTTTGTTTGGTCAAATACTCTCATTCATTTATTTATTATTTTATTTTTACATTTATTTGAGGCTCATGGTGGAGCTTGTACGTTATTATTATGCTATGATTATGGGATGGAGTGGAGAGGGGTCGGTCAATATATATATATATATATATATATATATATATATATATATATATATATATATATATATATATATATATATATATGACAGCAATTTTGCCTTGCTGTCTTAACGTTAAAGTCTGGTGTTCTGACCAGGTTCTACAGTGTCATTGTCTCTATCTATTGTCCAATCTTCCTCTTTCTAAACATAAAAACACCTTTAGAATAATAATTCCAGGTTGCATGCATTCTTACAGCTTAAGCCCTCGTCGTGAAAGTCCAAAAATGCAGGCTAACTGCTCACCTGTATCCCATCATTCCTCTCTTCTCCCACTTATCCTCCTCCTTCCTCAGTCTATTTATTCCATTCTTCCTTTCTCAGGGGTTGAAGTTGGCAGTGCACCTCCAGCTCAGGCGATCACTATCCATAGTCATTCATATCAACATCGACCATCGTCTATCTCTCGCCACATTAATTAACCATCTTTTACCATCTTCTGTCTTCTACGCATCACGCGTGCAGAAAACGAATGTCTGGACAAGTCAACCATGCTGGGTATGCTTGAGGGAAGAAGAGAAAGAGGGCAAGAAGCAGAGCTTGTATGTGCTGGATGGATGAGGTAGAGGCTGCAACCAAGCTGTCTCTGCCAGAGCTACGAGAAGCAGTGCAGGATGGGGACGTTTAAAGAAATTTGATCATGAATGTCATCAGAAGTCGGACATGACTTGCTGGACCTAGATAACTATCCAACCTCTCCCCATCTACATCAGGTTGCTATATTTCTTTCCTTTACCTCTCTCCTGTTTATTCACCCCATTCTTATGTCTACTTATTGATACCACTGCCCCATCGTCAACGCCTTGACTTCGACACTGTCTCACTCTTCCATGAGCTTAGAGTTTCAAATCCCCCCCAAAAATCTTCATAGCCTAATTTGATAGCCCCAGCCCAAAATTTCCGATGCCTTTCTTTTGATAAAGAAGCCTTTATTTTACCAAAAAAAAAAAAAACTGCCATCAGTTAAAATTTGTGGCAAAATTAACTTTAAATATTTTGTACTCAATTATGTTACTTTGCCAACTCAATTTTATCTTAAAGGGGCATCTTGGTTTAATTTTACAAATTAACGTCAAGCTATTCTTGTGAACAAATAAATTGCTTCCAAGTCGAAGACAAATGTTGAATTATTTGGCCTCCAGCACATACATCTGCCATTTTACGATGCAGGCCAACAATGAGCTTGAACGGTACATTTTGTACTGATCAGGGCATGGATGGACAGAGTACAGGGGAAGTTATGAGTGCTTTATTTCCCTTTAGGTTTTGGATGTTGGATATGGGGGCCTGAAGATTTTCAAACTAATTTTTGCTGTTATTTTAAAGGAAAAGACACTTGGTAGGCCGACAACCTTTGCTTCAGCAGATACTTGTACGTGCTAATTAGGTGACATGACTGGGTCTTATTAAATGGAAATGTTCATTTCATTTGGGCCATAAATGTTCACTTGGGTTCAATTCAGGACTTTGACTGGGCCACTCAAGAACATTTATTTTCTTCTTATTCAGCCACTCCAGTGTGGATTTAGCTTTGTGCTTCGGATCATTGTCCTGCTGAAATGTGAATCTCCTACACAGTTTCAGATTCATGGCTGACTCCAGCAGGTTTTCATCAAGGATTCCCCTGTACTTTGCACTTTTCATTGCCCCTTCTATATTGACAAGCTTGCCAGTCCCTGCTGATGAAAGGCAGCCCCATAAACATGATACTGCCACCACCATGCTTGACAGTAGGGATGGTGTTGACTGGTGCAGTGTTGGACTTTCGCCGGGCATAACACTTTGAATTTAGACCAAAAAGTTCAACTTTTGTCTTGTCGAACCACAAAACTTTTCTCCACATGCCTGCAGTGTCATTAACATGCTTTATTGTAAACTCCATATGAGCTTTTAGATGCGTCTTTTTCAGTAATGGCTTCTTTCTTACCACCTCTCCATAGGGGCCAGCTTTGTGAAGGGAACAGGATATTGTTTATTGATGAAAACTGACCCCCATCTCTGACATAGAGACTTGCAGATCTTTCAAAGTCATTGTTGAGTTTACAGTGGCATCTCAAACCAGTTTCCTGCTTCCTGTCTGCTGAGTTTGGATGGGCGACACGACCTCAGTAGAGTCTGGGTGATATGCTACATCTTCCACTTCTTAATGATGGATTTTACTGTACTCAAAGGGATAATGAGTGACTTTGAAATGTTCTTATAACCCTCTCCCGAATGGTGCTTCTCCACTACTTTATGTCTGACCTCTTTGGAAAGCTCCTCAAGTCTTCATGTTTGTCTTGTTGGTTCACCAAGTGAGTTGCACCTAAAAACTCTTTCGATAAGTGGGAGAGCTTAACTTTTTGCTTATCTGGAATTGGAATTCAAATTTCAGCTTATCCGGATGAAATTTGGTAGCAAGGTTCCGCTCCTGATTGGTAACGAGGATTGCAAAGCTCGGCCCGATCACGTGACTTTGAGCAGGTCAAAATGGTGGTCGCATACATTCCTTCCAAAATCTTCTCCAGACCCACCAGTCAGAATGCTACCCAATTTGGGTTACAACATTAGGCCAGGTTAGGGATGTTAAATTGTGGAGGTCATGCTGATCACGTGACCAGAAGTGGGTCAAAATGGTGGTCGAGCACATTCCTTCCAAAATCTTCTCCAGACCCACCAGTCAGAATGCTACCCAATTTTGGTTACAACATTAGGCCAGGGTAGGGATGTTAAATTGTGGAGGTCATGCCGATCAAGTGACCAAAAGTGTGTCAAAATGGCGGATTTAGTCAATTTTTTTGGAAAATCGTGTAAATTCCTTCAAAAATCTTCTTCTCCAGACCCACCAGTCAGAATGCTACCAAATTTGGGTTTCAACATTAGGACAGGGTCAAGATAAACTGCAGGTCCAATGGTCCTATTTTAAAGTTTAACGAATGATTACATACAGGTGAAACCGATGACACTTATTTTGTTCCCTTTCAAACAAATAATTTGCTACTGAAGTGATTTGTGCTTCATCAAGCAAAGTGTTTGAATACTTATGCAACTGAGAATCACATTAGTTTCTCTGTTAATCTGACTTGTTCACATTTTATCTGCAGTTTTTTTTTTTAAGCTTTATCACTTTGGAGTATCTTGTGAAGACTATATATTAAGTTTGATTTGAAGGCATCATGAAAGCTCAGGTGGCATCAAAATGTGAAAATTTTGGAGGGGGGGGGGTGAGGGGTGAAGACTTTTGCAAGCCACTGTATGCAGCTGACTTCCTGCCGCAAGTGGTAGTGTTACTACCATAATCGGAGCCTGCCACAGTGACATGGCAGTCTATGGAGCGAAAGACACTGTGAAATGTCTTTCATCCCTCAGAATCAGCCTTTGTTCTATGCGACTCGACATAGGCATTAACAGAGATAATTTCATTGCCGTTGCTATCAACCACAGTTTGGTTCTTTCTTCTTCCCTTGTACCCAGTGCCATATAGACCGAAATCAACACAGTACATTGCAAACACGATGACAAAAGACATTTGCAAGCCTGTCATGATTTCTAAACCTTTTGCTGGACTTTCAGTCATGTACTGTGATTCAATAAGTTTATGATAAGGAAAGTGAAGTTCATTGCTCAAAATGAACTTCATTGTATTTGTTCAT
Source organism: Eptatretus burgeri (assembly GCF_056783735.1). Classification (NCBI taxonomy): domain Eukaryota; kingdom Metazoa; phylum Chordata; class Myxini; order Myxiniformes; family Myxinidae; genus Eptatretus; species Eptatretus burgeri. The sequence goes on along the minus strand of NC_140961.1, from coordinate 108,845,629 downwards.
CGCTCACCGTACAACTCATAACACCCTCTAAAAAACTATTTTAAAAAAAATGATTGTTATGTTTTTGGAAAACTTACCCCAGCGGGTGAGCATACGTGGACACGTAGATGACCCAAGGATCATTTATTTCATGAGTCTTTGTTTAGCTCTTCCTTGGTCCCTTGTCAAAGGGCTTTTTGGGGGGCATGCGTTGGCAAGGCTGTATTTGTCCCGCGTAATGTCTCCCCCTCCCCCTGTGTTACTTTCAATCTATATTCCTTCACACCATCAATTCTGTTCAATCCCTCTTACTTTCAATCTTTCTTCCTTCACACCATCATGCTGTTCAATCCCTCTGTTACATTCAATCATCCCTCCAATACCCCCATCGACCCATTTCAACAGTCCACCAATAATCTCCCCTCCATCAAACATCCTTTCAACAGTTTATCCTTCACCCCATCGGTCTAACCTTCAATCCTGCAGCCGTTTAGTCATCCCTTGGTTTGTGCAAGTTTCCTTTCCGTGTTTCCTCTTTCTGTGCATTGCTTAATAAAAAAGTTGATATTAAGGCGAATAGTTCTCTAAAGGGGAATAGTTCATATAAAGGGGAAGAGTTGATATAAAGGGGAAGAGTTAATATAAAGGGGAAGAGTTGATATTGTTGCGGGCCGGGGTCTGGTGGCGAGAACGACCACTACGTGGGGGGGGGGGGGGAGTTACGTCGTCTCCCACCAAACTCCTGGAATTGTAGGCCGTCGCTCATGGATAACTCCATGAGGCAGCGGGTTGCTTAACCGACCGTGGACGCCAATACCTCCACCGCATAGCGTAGGGTCTTTTTATCTAGAACTAATTTACCTAATTAACCACGCGGTGTCGTCTACCAGGGAACCACACCCTCGGCACGTCTTGCTTGAACCGGGTTACTCTACCGACTGCGGTAGAGTTCCAACTACCGACTACCAATTCCGGTTCGGGTGCAGTCGAGCGGAACTGCCAAAGCCGTGCCGGCTAGGATTTCCAGATTAACGGGAACAAAGACCTGGCTAAAACTCAGATCCGAACCATGCTGGACCAATGAAAGAAAGGACGGAAACGAACTGGGAACATTTCAACAATAATTTATTTATAATAAACAAGGAAATATATGTGGCACAGAAACAGGTTTATTGGGGCATTATGCAGGGGAAAGAAAGAAGATGTAGTGCGACAATTTACAGCAACTTTCAAAGGAAGACACAGAGCAGACTTACGTGGGAATTATACAGGCAAGATGTAAAATGATCGAAAACACTAATACAGTTTCTACTTATTAGACTGGCGCCACACACTCAGACACACACTCGGACAGAATAAACCCAGTTGAAGGCAAAGGACTTTTGCAGCCAGGAAGGGAGGCGGGCTGACGTCGCAGTTCTTTGGAGTAACTGAGTCTCGGGGAAAGGAATGCTCCATGGTGCGGCACCTGCCAACAGTCGTGCAGTCAGATCCACGGCCGCCCGTGTGGAGTTCGGGTCCATGGAGGAGCTCGAGTGGGCTGGGACCAGTTGGCGGGCCGTCGGGGCGAGATGTGAGTGGAGCCAAGCAGCGGTAACCCGTTCGTTTTCCAACCAACTCCGGCCTCCAAGCACAGAACGAACGACCCCCAAAGAACTCAAGACAGGATCGTGTCGTGGTTTATAGACATCCCTCATCGGGGTGGGGCCTTGGTCAAAACTGACGTCACTGTCCGCCCTGATTGGACGGGGCTCCCACGGGTCCGCCCTTTCTGGGCGGGGTCTCGGCCAGGCACCGGTGAGGCCCGCCCGCTCCACACGTGTGGACTCCTCAAGAAAGAGTTGGAGCGTTTGGAGAAGCCGAATAGGAACTGCGACAGCGAAGATTCTGTCTCGGAAAAACGAGCCTCCAGAGACAACAGTTGGACCGTGGTACGTTGTTGCCAGCGAACCGAAGGCTGCAAGTGCTCGTGTACCGTGGATCACAATGGAGGATGGGATATAAAGATTTATTACCCTAACTAAAAAAACATCGCAACGCACCCCTTCGATATTCCCTCTACACACACGGAGGGGTTCCGTCTACACATATACTTAATGGCATAACTGACTTGGGACACCTGTATGTTGTATGTGTACGGTTCCTAGAACCGTAACGATATAAAGGGGACGAGTTGATATAAAGAGTTGCCAATTTTTTAACAAATTAATCACACATGTACATTATCTGATGTGTTTTCGTTTTCAAGGTACAAAAAAAACTTTGCATACTGACGGGTTTTAACTGATATTTGTCGGGCGCCCCTTTATTTGAACTTTTATAGAGCATTACTTGGTTCCTCGTAAGAATACAAGGGTAGTACAGCACGCATCTGAGGTTTTTTTGAACGTGTCTTCTTTTCTATCGTCTGGCATTTTCCACAAGCCACTGAATCTCTCTTCTTTTCTATTGTTTGCTGCATGGCACGTACAATATAAAGGGACCTTTTCTATTGTTTGCTGCATGGCACGTACCATATAAAGGGACCTTTTCTATTGTTTGCTGCATGGCACGTAACATATAAAGGGACCTTTTCTATTGTTTGCTGCATGGCACGTACCATATAAAGGGACCTTTTCTATTGTTTGCTGCATGACACGTAACATATAAAGGGACCTTTTCTATTGTTTGCTGCATGGCACGTACCATATAAAGGGACCTTTTCTATTGTTTGCTGCATGGCACGTAACATATAAAGGGACCTTTTCTATTGTTTGCTGCATGGCACGTAACATATAAAGGGACCTTTTCTATTGTTTGCTGCATGGCACGTACTATATAAAGGGACCTTTTCTATTGTTTGCTGCATGGCACGTACCATATAAAGGGACCTTTTCTATTCCCCTGGCATTTTCGCAAAGAATATCATTGGTGATGAAGGTTGTGGTCAAGTTTCATCAAAACTGTGTGTGTGGTTATTTGGATAAGAAAGCAAATATCTATTTTGAGGGGTGACCCCCCCCCCCCTGTCGGAATTTGTAGTTCCTGTATTAAAGTACCATACAGAGAAACCGTTCCATATAAAGGGAGGGGGCGTTTCGTGCTTCCCTTGGTTGCTGCAGGAGCGTCTGCTTCCAACAACACTGCAATTGCAAACTTGTACCGCACAAGAACAGAACTCGAGCTAAACGTGAATGAGCAAAAACTATGCCCCTTAGTTGGAATTTGTTTTGAAAGCCATTAATTAGATGTATTGTCCGATGTATATTCTCGATTTCAGCTCGTTTTAATATATCACCTTTGAGATATGAGTGCCAACACATTTCAGACGCACAGACGGACGGACAGACGGACAGACACTAACATGAATTTCGAGGTTTTTCATTAAAAACTCAAGAACGCCTACATGGACGTTGCTGAAATTTGGAACACATTAGCTCGACGTAGAAAGGATTTACTTCTGAAATTTGCAGCCAATTTTGTCCAGTAGAAGCCGAGAAAGGAATTTTCAGTCCCTGTTTTAAAGTTGCATACAGAGAAACCGTCCCATATAAGAGGGGCTTTGTGCCTCCCTTTATTTGGGCTGTTTAAGTAGTATAGTAGTATTGTAGTAGTAGTTGTTGTAGTAGTAGTATTGTACTTGCTGTAAATTGTTTTTTGGACGGGAAAGTATATAAATCCGGTTCTTCCGTCTGCATCTCACTTGTAGATGTTAAAGACCCTTCGGTGTCTCTCAAAAAGAGTAGGCCATTACGTGCCGATATCCTGGATGAATGATCTGTACAGAGATTTCATGGGTATTTAAGTTAATTACAGTCGTGTCCCATTATGAAGAACACTCAGTATAATGGATTTTCTGATAATGAACCGGGCTTTCAGTTTTAATGATGAGATTTCATCTCAATAAAATTAACAGTGATATGTAATAAATTATTCGATTTAGACTTTTCTAAAATCAAATCCTTAAAAATCAGCACAGACATTCAGGGAACCTTCTTACAGCCAAATGGGAAATACAGGTAAAAATATACAATTGATGTATAGAATGTTATTTTGTTTTTTTAAATTTCTCAGACTTTGGGGCTCTCAACACTAGGTGCACATATTATTTTGTTTTTTTAAATATTTTTTTGAGGGGATGGTGGATGATTGAGAGGGTACGGACATAATTTCTCCATACAACGATCAACGTACTGAACATGCATTGGAAAAATTGCAATGAAATTTTCAATGAGACTGGATGTTTCGTCGCAATAAGTGTTATCTTAAAACACTACATGTATAAATGTGACGATATTTTCTTTATATTTTGGGACGTTTTGTTTAGATGGTACAGCCTCGTGAGCATGCCAAAGTCTGAAGCCTCGGCCTAGTGTCACATGTGCTGATACCTTCCTCATTTATTAGACATCCTACGGACGTAAATGAACACTTGCTTTATTCTGCAGGCATTGCACATCACGTGCAGCGAATTTAACCTCCCTACGCCTTGTATTCATTATTAATAGATACAACACTTCTGTACACTACCCTTGAGGCTAAGTTTGCAAGTGACCAACTACAATTCCAATAGATGAGACATAATTACTCTTTAATGGGAAATATTTTTGGAGTTTTTTTTTTTAATCCTCAAAAATAGACCGGAGTGAACACACAGTCATGTTAAAAGATTGGCCTTTAAAACCCTACTGATATCGTCTTTATGAAGGGGGACAGAAAAATACACATTGTGTTTTCTATATTGAGGCTAGGCAACAACACCTGTTGATGTTGCCGAGCCTCAACAACAACATCCATGGCAACAGCGTCAACAACAACAACATTTCCCGCCTTTGGCGCCATTTTCTTTTCATACTGTATCTGCCATGTAATGCAACGTTTCTGCTTCGGAGTGCTGCAAACCCCTGTTTATCTCTATTTTATGCTTTCCCTTGATCATTCACTCATTCTACAGGGATGAACACTTGGTAATTTATTATCCTGTGCTGAAAATAGCTCTCCGTAACACTTTAATAGTTTGGCATGTTGTGGTCGTATCTGTACGCTTTATTGCTCAATATTTCCATACTGCTTGTGTGAACTACGATTCTCTATGTATGGTTTTGTTCATCCCAAACCTGCGGCCCATGGGCCGCATGCGGCCCATGTAGCCCTATACTGCGGCCCGCGAAGACTTTCCAATCAAAACACATTTCCATGTAGCAATTTTAAAGGGGTTTACACAATGCCACTGCCGGCCACTGCTGGCCGGCGCTGTGACCTGAAAAGCCTTACAGTGGTCATTGGCAATGTCAACTACATTCGTGCGCATGCTCTCAACCACCGTCAGTTCAAGGAGATGCTGCAGGAGCTTGATGCAAACTACGGGGATGTCCTGTACTTCTCGGCCATGAGGTGGCTGAGCAGGGGCCGCACTTTGAAGCGCTTATTTGAGCTGAAGGACGAGCTGGCCATGTTCCTGGGAATGAAGGGCCAGCCAGTCGGTCACTTCTCAGACTCCCAGTGGCTGGATGACCTTGCCTTCCTCGTTGACATCAATGAGAAGCTCAATGCCCTCAACGTCTCCATGCAGGGAAGAGGCAAGCTGGTCCACAACCTCTATGGCTGCATCCAGTCCTTCGAGAACAAGCTGGAGCTGTGGGAGTCAAAACTGCGTGCCGGCCAACTCGACCACTTCACTGCTCTGCAGGGCCAGCACGGTGAGGATGAGACCATTTTTGAAGGTGAGAGGTATACTACAGAGGTGGCCCGTCTGAAGGAGTTCGAGAAACGATTCCAAGACTTCTGCAAGCACAAAGTCAGCTTCGAAATCTTCGCTATGCCCTTCTCATTCGATCCCTTGCAAGCCCCATCGGACCTGCAGGAGGAGCTGATCGAGCTGAAGAGTGACATCGACATCAAGGCCCAGTTCCTGGAGAAGGAACTCCAGGAGTTCTACAGCGGCTACCCTGCCAGACCTTCCCCAACCTGATCAAGCATGCCCAGAAGTTGTTTTCCATGTTTGGCAGCACATACTTGTGCGAGCAGTTCTTCAGCAAGCTGAAGTACTCCAAGAACAAGACCCGAAACACCTTGTCCAACATGCACCTGGAAGGCACTCTTCGTGTTGCTTCCTCCCATCTGGTGCCCGAAATCAACTCGATCCTGGGAGAGCAGAAGCAGTATCAAGTTTCTCATTGACTCTGAAAAAAATGCATCAAGTTTCTCATTGACTCTGAAAATGTTTCTCAGTATCAAGTTTCTCAATAAAATGCATCAATTTTTTTCTGGCTTCCAACATCCTTGCCTTGGGAGTAGTGAATGCGGCCCGTGGGATCAAAAGTTTGGCGACCACTGTTCTAGAATATAACGGCATTCTTTAGAAAAGTTGTCACGTTCATGTTCATACACACGTCGGCACGGTACAGGTCACCAAGCACCTGGACATTGTTTTATTCAAGTGATTATTTTGCTTTGTTGAACTGGTCACTTCCTCGATCCCCTGCTGGCAGAAAATGGATGAGCACTTGGACTTGGCAATTCGTACGAGTCAACGACAAAGACAAACGTCCACGATGTTGAAAACTGGAGAAGTGTACACAGAGAAATTACACACTGCGAAGATGGCACGTGCGGGACAACTGTGTGCCATTACTCACGGACACGGGTCGATCGAAACTCTTCTGGATAATGTAGAGAACACTGCAATGGTAAGAGAACGCTTCCTTCAGTATGATAAGTCGTGGAATAAATTCGGAGACTCACACAATACTTTCATGACATTAGTTAAGGATGAAAGTGAAGACCATGTGAATGCTTTTCATAAATACAACCAGCTGACCCACCCAGAAAAGGGCAGTTTTCAACTAAGCTGTCGACGATTATCTTAAAAAGGCAGCTACCTGTTTTATCCAGCAGGTTATGAAGGATTTAGGATCACAAGATTGTCCAGCAATGGTGCCACACACCATGAGCAGGATATCTGTTGGAGCTACCTCCAAAATCAGCTAATCCAGCTCAACAGTCCAGTTTCGACAGGCTGAAGCCATGAAAGCTCGACTAGCTCTTCAAATGGCTGAACAGGATAAACAAAGAAGAATCGAGGCAGAAATGAAGATCTTTGCACTTGAAAGAAAGCAAGGAGAAATCGCAAGGCAGTGAGAAATGTAAAGACAAGAGTTTGAGAGAATGACGAAGTTAGAGTCTCTCAAAATGCAAGCTGAAAATGAACTGGCACAGGCCAGGGGCAAGGCTGCTCTCATGGATCTGGAGGCCCAACTCGCTCAACAAATGGAAGAGGTGGAAAGTAGTCATTGCCTCACCTTGCAAGACACTGATGCCACAACCCATGATAATGAGTCATGGCAGCTCGTGAACCAGACTGTGGATACCCACACCAACATACATTCGCATTCACCTGTGCCTGATACAGACCTGAAAGGAGTAGTATCAACATCACCCTGCTAACAGCAAATTCAAGGAGTCAAACCATACTTCTTCAGTGAAGCCAAAAAGGTTGGAATTTAAGACCGATTCACCAAGGCCTACAACAATGGCTACAAGTAACAACCAAGCCACGTTTGCAGAAAGTCGGAGACAGCCTTGCCTCAAAAGGAAAGGGAAGCCTTGAGCCTGTCTCTGCTGTCCCCAGAATCATCCTTTGCACCTGTATGATGTATTCAAGGCCAAAACCCTTCGAGAGAAATTCGATTTTGTACGTATCAAAGCCCTATGCCGGAATTGTTCGAAGGACGCACCTGTAAATTCAGTCTGGTGTTACCGTGAAGCACATCGCTGGAGTATGCCCCAGCTCTTTCAGATCTAAGATACCCGGATGTGATGCTCCTCCCCACACACTCTTGCACATCCCTGAATTCCAGGCCAGAGCCACCAACAGGACCATAAAATGCCTTATCCCGGAGTCCAAAGCAAATAGCCTTGCTACTTCTTGTGGTACTGCTGTCATTAAAGGTTCAGGAAGAGTACTACTTCAAGTTCTACCGCTACGAGTGGTTGCTAAAAATGGGAATACTACCAGCATGTACGTGATGCTCGACTCAGGATCTGAGATTACGGTTATGGACCCCTCCTGAGTCAAACAGTTAGATCTGGGAGGGAAAAATCAGATCGCCTGGTTCTTTCCACATTGAGTAAATCTGATGAACAGCATCAAGGCGAAAAGGTCAGTATCGCTGTGGAGTCGCTTGTCGACAATGAACCATGTCGCTTGGAGTTTTTCCATGTATGGTCAGAAAGGGGTTTGCGAATTCCCTTATGTCACCAGCTCATAATGAAGAACAAGAGGCACTGGCCCCACCTGCAAGGTGTTCCACTGCCTGAAGTTGACCGAAAGAAGATTTCTATGATAATCGGCACCATTGTTCCTGTGGCATGGTGGGTTTCTGTGGGTTGAAAACAATTCACTGTGGTGAGTCACACGATCCAATCGCCATCTGGTCCTGCCTTGGATTTTCTCTTCTTGGCTATGTGGAAGGTGAACCAAAGCGACAACGCTACAATGTTCACCACATTCACATGACAGATGCCATCACCCTTTACAAGCAGGTGGAGGAATTCTGGAAGGTAGTCTTTTGACATTAAGGATCCTGGTCACGGCCTAATGTCTGTTAAGGCCAAGTGTGCCACAAAGATAATCGAAGACATGATTACAAAGGTTGATGGGTATGACCAAATGGGACTGCTGTTGAAAGAAAGTAACCCTTGCATTCCCTTTAACCGCTCGATGGCCAAAATCCAGCACCATCACCTCAAGCACAGATGAGAGAAGGAATTCAAGCTCGCCCTTTAAAAGTGGGACCAGATGGCCATTAAGCAAGCTTTACACAAGGAGGAGGTTGAGTGGCATTGTCAGCCATTGAAGAACTGGAATTTTGAACCCCCCATGGCGAGCCATATGTCAGGAGTATGGAAGCGACTCATCAGGAGTGTTGTTCAAAAAAAGTGTTCAATTGTCCAATTCAGACATTGTTTGACATTCCGGGCATCTGCAGGTGCATGGTGTTTATATGACTGATCGGCAATCGCTAATCGCTTGCCAAGCCTTATCAACCGTTTTGTTGGAGTGCTTGCTTGAGTGCTTAAACCACTTGCCGAGCGCTATACAAGCTGCTTGGTTGTTCGTTTCCAAACCGTGGCCATACATGGCAAAAGTATTTGCACTGTCTCTGAATATATCAATGGACCTGAACTGAGTTCAGGTCCTACCCGCCTGGGTTTGGCTCCGCATCGTCGTGTGGTCCCTTGGGCAGTGGCTCGCTCGCTGAAAATGTGCAATTTTATTTTAACGTTTCTCCTTTTTGTACAATCTTCTGTTATTTCTGATCCATCACTTCGACAGAGATAGATACATATAACAAAAATTAAAAGATTCGTTTTTCAACATTTCGTCAACCGCTTCATTGGAGTGCTTGCTTGGAGCTTGGAGTTAGGAAGGCAAAATAAATTAGATGATTACAATGAGTAAAATGTGTTTGCAGTTGTGACAAAGCAATGAATTGCCACATCACAGCAGGATAGCCAAGAGGTACTCATGCTTGCTCTAAGCTGTCTAGCCTGGGTTCGAATCCTAACACAGCAATAAACTTTCATCCCGGTTTTTCACAGGCAGGGTGATTTATCAATGCGCATGCCGTCTCTTGGATGGATGTTAAACTGGAGATCACATCTGCCAGAATTCCCTCCTCTCGCCATCCTCACTCTCTTTCTCTCCCAACCCTCCCCCTCCCCTCTCCCCTCTCTCTCACCCCTTCCCCGTCCCCCTTATCCCCCACCCTCCCTCTTTGTTAAGGGGACTGTTAAGGACTGACAGTTTAGTTTTGAATTTAAAACTACTTCTGCAGAGTGTAGCATGTACGAATCAGATTCAGAGTGAGGCAACCAGAAGAGTCACTTCATGTGCAAATCAGGTCACTGCATGTGCAAATGTCCCTAAAATATTTCAAAAGTCACCAAGTGGATGAAACCGATATTTTTGCTCTGACAAGCACCAATAAGAGCGAAACCAGGTCAGTTGCTTCGCTTTTCATGTGCTTGGTGACAGCTTTTGATTTCATGAACTGTTCGATGCCCTTATGGATTTGCAGACACGATGCTGTCGTGATGAGATCATCTTCTTAGAGGGACGAGCGGCTGCAAGCCATGCAAGATGGAGCAATAACAGGTCTGTGATGCCCTTTGATTTCTGGGGCCGCATGCACGCAAAACTGGATGGGCCCGTGTGTACCTTGCCCTTCACCGACAGGCTTGGGTAAACCGCTGAGTCCTGTCTGTGATGGGGACTAGGACGTGAGTGAGTGTCCCAAGAATGAGAAATTCTCAGTAAGCGCGAGTCATCAGCTTGCATTAAGTCCCTGCCCTTTGCACACACAGCCCATCACTACTACTGATCCGACAATTTGGTGAGATGCTCAGATCAGCCCCTGCACGGGCTGTCCATGATACACAATACACATTGCCGTTGTGTCGGTTCGTGTTAGTTTGCTGAAAAGATGAGCGAACTTGACTGTCTCGGGGAAGTAAAAAGTTATAACAAGATTCGTGCATGTATCATGTCAACAGCCATCATTGACAAGCAAAGGCAACCAATTATATTCATCTTCAGCAGAGTTGTTGTAAAGCAAGCAACACTTGATCATTATTGAAAATAGAAGCATGTACCAGGGTGTTTCAAAAAAGTGGTGGACAGTTTGAACATTTTATTGTCGAAAAATTCCAAAAGGTAGCAAGTTCAGTGAAACATTGATGGAAATCATGCACCATGCCATTTTCAAATCACTCATTATACTGCTTGTAATTGACAATTTCAATGTGTGCTCCACCTCTCTTCAAGCAGGCTTTGATCCTGACTCCAAAATTCTCCACAACTCATCTGCAAGTGGCTGGAGTGGTAGCCTGATGATAATCCACCACCTCCTGCTTCAGGACAGCCAGAGTTGGAGGTTTGTTGGCATAAACTTGACCTTTGGCAGCACCCCAAAATAAAAAATCCAATGGATTCAAATCTGGGCTGCGAGGCGCCCACTCATGCACCGTGCCCAGGCTGATGACACGATTTCCAAACAGCTTGTGGAGCAAGTCGATGGTTTCACCCGCCGTGTGTGGTGGGGCACCGTCCTGCGTGAACCATGCAAGTCTGAGTTGGTTTGCAGACAGTATTTGAACGAGGTCAGCATGAAATCAGCGTAAGACCTCGTGGTACCACTTGCCATTGACTGTCACCGTCTTAGCATTGGCATCCTCGAACCAATATGTTCCCAGCCTACCTCATCTGGCATTCAATGCACAGAAGCAAGTGGACGTGGGGCCCTTGAGAGATATCTCCGAACCTCCTCTGGAGGCTCAGCACCCCAGAAGATGTTGTTGTGATTGTTGATAGCCCCATTCAAATGGAAGTGTGCTTCATCACTGAACCACAAAGCAGTTAATCCAATTTGGGTACCGATCCATTCGGTCACTGAACCAATCACACATTGTTTCTCAGCTTGCCATGTCTTTCAGAGTTAGTTTATGCCTTACAGATATGATGTGATATTGATCAGTTTATGTCTTACAGATATGATGTGATATTGATCAGTTTATGCCTTACAGATATGATGTGATATGTTTGCTGCACAAACTGCTGAATGCTCCCATTGGAGGGTTCCATTACGGGTGTGAATATTGTAATACTGACAGTATCATCAGCACACCTGCACATGGATTTTGTCTCAAACGACAAAGTCACGATTTTTCACTTTTTGTTCCACTGTTAGCACCAGAGTTGATTTATGGTCCAACTGATTACTTGTTAGAAATGGCATACCACCCACCACCATAACCTGCAAGAGAGAAGGGTAGCGCATTGGAAGCGACAGAATATCAGGCTGCTCAAATAGTCCACTTGTTTTTGAAACACACTATATATCACCTTGTAAATAGGGCTCTTTATATGGATCACACACATTTATTTTTGATGAAATATTTCACAAAACAATACATTTAATGGCACAAAAGCGATCAAATGCATTGATCCTGCTTGTGTCATTGAATGTATTGCCTTTGCTAAATAAAATCTGATGACTACAAGTGAACGAAAGGAAACTTGGACAAAGCATTGCCCAAAACTCTCATTGACTTATTGATACGGACATCACTAGAGGGCACTGTGAGCAAAGTGATTTCAAATGCAAGGTTTTTGCTCATAAAATAAACAGATGTTGGGAAAACATTAGCTTAAAATTGTCTTCCTTGAATTCGATTTTGTTCAAACAAGTTTGGTGAAAACCGATCTATATATTTAGTTGAGCTTTGTTGGAATGTACACCTTTAATGTGTCACAATAACCAAGCTGTTAACATGGTAACATATGTTTCTTAAATTTGCTATTCTGGGTTAATGTTAACCCCCTTCCCTCACACCAACATAGGCAGGTAACATGACTGAATGTATTTATTAATATGTAAATATGGCTGAATTTTAACCTCCCCCCTCACACCACCTTCACATAAATTCCACTTCCGACCTACCCCCCCCCCACCCCTATAATCCATAAAATGTATCTCCTCTCGAATTTCTCTGATCTCATCCAAAGCCTGTTTCCCTTCCACTCTTCCTACACCACCCACCCTTCTTTATTCTTTTCGAGCAAATACCACCAGTTGTTTCGCTGAGGGTAATAGTAAGGAAGGTGTGAGAGAGAGAGAGAGAGAGAGAGAGAGAGAGAGAGAGAGAGAGAGAGAGAGAGAGAGAGAGAGAGAGAGAGAGAGAGAGAGAGAGAGAGAGAGAGAGAGGTTAGTGACGAGGTGCAGGGAGAAAGAGATGGGAGGGAAGGGGAGCAAGGAGGGAGGGAGAGTGAGAAGGGGTGGGGAAAGGGAAGGCAGCGTGAGTTGAGAGGAAAGGAAGGCAGACGTGTAGTGGAGCGTTAATTACGATTCATACTGTATCAAAATGCTTCTGCATAGAATAACAGTGAAGGTCGAAACAAAATAATGTCTGGAATCCATTTTCTACTGGTCATGCGATAAATACCACCTTGAGACAATCACCGCCCGGACATAAACACAGTCCAGAGACAAACACTGCCAGGAAACGTCCGGAGATAAACACCGTCCAGAGACAAGCACCACCCAGGCACATCCGGAAACAAATACCACCCAGACGCATCCGGAGCCAAGCCGTCCAGACATAAACACCACCCGGACACATCTGGAGATGAATACCATCCAGACACGTCTGGAGATGAATACCATCCAGACACGTCTGGAGACAAACTGGCCAGACATGTCTGGAGACAAACTGGCCAGACATGTCTGGAGACAAACACTGCCTGGGCACATCTGGAGACAAACACTGCCTGGACATGTCCAGATACAAACACCTCCTGGACATAACCACCGCCCAGGGGGGAGAGAGAGAGAGAGAGAGAGAGAGAGAGAGAGAGAGAGAGAGAGAGAGAGAGAGAGAGAGAGAGAGAGAGAGAGAGAGAGAGAGAGAGAGAGAGAGAGAGAGAGAGAGAGAGAGAGAGAGAGGCAGAGAGAGAGGCAGAGAGAGAGGCAGAGAGAGAGGGACAGAGAGGCAGAGAGGCAGAGAGGCAGAGAGGCAGAGAGGCAGAGAGGCAGAGAGGCAGAGAGGCAGAGAGGCAGAGAGGCAGAGAGGCAGAGAGGCAGAGAGGCAGAGAGAGAGAGACAGAGACAGAGACAGAGACAGAGACAGAGACAGAGACAGAGACAGAGAGAGAGAGAGATATATATAGATGCAGAGAAAATATTTTTTGCTTAATGAAAAACACACACATGCGCATACACGATATATATTAGTGCTTAGCCGATATCAGCAATTTTTCGGGAATCGGCAGATTGGAATCAGTGTGATTACCGACTACATACCATACTGTATACAACCAAAAAACCTTGAGTAGCTTTCACCCTTGTTTTGGGGGAATTTCATTAAACATATTATATCAACAACGTTGCATTCCAGACGTTTTAGGGAGATGTGCATAAACATGAATCTTTATAAACAGGTGCGAGTCGTCATGCAACAGGTGGAAAAATTTGGCGTAGTAATTGAGAAAACATGTTAATACGGCAAACGGCTTGGAAATCTGGTGTTATCAAGTATATTTTGTTATGAAGCTCACAAAGGGAAACATTTAACCTTTGCAAAGAACATCGAGTCATAGAAAATTTCCAATTTAGAATCGCATTTACCTCTACCTTGTAGCAACTGCCGACTGTACATCCCGATCGGGACACAATCTGTACCGCTATTGTCTGTGGGGCACTCGGCAAGTGCCTTAAGCACTCAAGCAAGTACACCATTGATATGGTTAATAAGGAACGGCTCACTTGGCATGTGATTAGCAATCACCGAACCGTCATATTAAACACACACCTTCCGGAGACGCCCGAAATGTGAAATATGTCCGAATTGGACAAATTAACACGTTTTTAGCAGTCAGAACAGCTGCTAAGTTTAATTCTGGAGCTTAAATTTTCAATAATTATGAGTGAGGAAAGAGAGAAAAATTTTATTATTATTATTAAGAAATCGTTGTGGCCTGTTCCAAGTCAATGCATGGTTGAGCAGGCCAAAAACACATGGTGGCTTCAGACCCCAGCGAGGTAACCCAGGATATGCCTTAAGACCCCATAGAGAGTGAGGTGGCCGAGGATGCGCCTGATAAAGGATGTAATTAAATAAGGCCACTAATTAGCTTCAAAAGGAGTGTTTTCATTAACTCAAACAACCAATTTTCACTCATGAACTTCCTTGGAGTTTTCTTCGTATGTATGCAAAGTTTCAGGCTGCTAGGTTTCATGGCTTTGGAGTCATGGATTAGACACTCTGACACACACACACACACACACACACACACACACACACACACACACACACACACACACACACACACACACACACACACACACACTTCCTTTTGTCAATTTCAATACTTTCAAAGTTTCCCCTCATCTTCCGCATACATAATATAGAGATGGCCCTTAACATTATATTTCAATGACAATGTCAATACCTTCCTTGGTCACTTATTCATGGTGATAAACATAACTTGTCTTGGATCCGTTGTCACACGGAACATGAACTCCAGTTGGCTTTCTCAGCTGCAATGTGCAATTTCCCAAGGTCATAAGGACCTTTCACTGATATGTACATCATGGTGAGGATTGAGCCCATTGTAGGATGTCTCTCCTTTCCATAATCAGATCACAGATTATAATTCATATTATTCAATCTCTTAAACGATGAACACACAGTTCACAAATCAAAGGAATTCCACGATGCCAACAATAACCCATTTATGATATACTGCACACAATGCACAAAATTTCAACACAAAAGATTAAATATGGCATTGACAACACACAATGGGAGCCTTCATCCGGGCCTTTCTCTCCTCGCTGCAGACTGCTGAAATTGTTGTGTCATTCATCCTATGGAAGCCGAAGAGAATCTCTGTCTCGCTGAGTTTGAGAAACACTCCCTGCACTTCACCACACTTTCATCATGGAGCATGCACTGCAGCTCATGCCTAATCAGGGTTATCTTTTGGCCCTCTTTTAGGCCAGAACAATGCAAAACAGGTGCAGGCATGGCCGGCATCTCTCCCCTGTTAATGTGGGTGTAGCTTGGTGGTAACACAACAAACTTGGCAGAAAAAGCTCATGCAAGCATCACCCTCACCAGCGCAAACAGGTACCCATTCATCTCTAAGTCTTGCGCCGTGGTGCCATGCCTTGTTCCTGGCCCTGGTTGTGTGATCCTGTGGACCTGTACTTGTGTAAATTGCGAAGAATGCAATTTCCCTTAGTGACTGGTTGCAAGGGGAAGATGGCTTCTTGTAGCATTTGCCCTTATTTTACATTTCTATTTCCCCCCCCCTCCCCCCACTTCCAAACTTCCTGCATGTTTGCCTTAGCCAAAGTCAAACATCATTACATAACCTTTCTCTTTGCTTTCAATAACCCTTCACTTCATCCCCATTGTGATTTCTGTCTGTTTTTCAGCATTATGGATCATGAGAAGTCCATTTTGTGCAGAATGCCAGCACACGGCCATTAATGCTTTCCAGTGTGTATCCCACGTGCATCCCACAATCTCCACTGCACATCCCACACCTATCGGACACTCCCCTCCACCTCTGCAATGGCACATCATGCTCCCCCTCCCCCACCACACATCATGTTCCCCTCCCTCACCACACATCATGCTCCCCCTCCCTTGCCACATGAGTCATTCTCCCACCCCCTTCCACATGTCACACTCCCCTCTGTCTGCCACACTTCCCGCTTCCTCCTCTACACTCCCTGCTTCTCCTCTGCTCGCCACATGTCCTGCTGCTCCCCTCACAACATGTCCTGCCCTCCTCTCGCCGAGTACCCTGCTCCCTGCACTCCACCACACTTCCTGCTTCCACTCTCTCTGCAACACTTCCTGCTTCCACTCTCTCTGTTGCAGATCAATCTCCCCCTCCCCCTACCACATATTCCTCTCCCCCTGTCACACACCCCACATACTCCCCATCTTCCCTCCTCCTCCCTCCTTCACAATGTGGTCACCAATATTCAAAGCTCCATGCTAATATTTCAATCTCTTCATTCAGGTGGAGGCTTCTGCATTGTACGTTTAACAGAAACGGTTCGCTCAATGTTTCTTATTTCTCAGTTTCTCTCTCTGGTTATTTCCCTGTTCCTCTTTGTCAGGCCGCTCCCTCAATTCCGGAGGCCCTTCCTCCATTGTCCATTGTCCTCACTTCCCCTTCCAATCCCGCTGGAATATTTTTGGCTGTGTATCCTCTCCACAACCACCTAATGTTTCTCTGTGTTGTATACCACCCACCCAACGATGACGACTATTTCCTCTAACATGGATCAACTCGTAAGTACCCATCCAACTTTGTGTTTATCATCTGCGATTTCCTAAGATGTCGCCATGCCAACTTGCTGGGTGTTGTCTCAGCAACAACCAACCATGGTATTGCACCAAAGGCCTACCGACTCTGTGGGTTTGACCCAGTCTGGAAACTCCCAACTCGGATTTCTACTACAGGTATATAGCCCCCCCCCCCCCACTGGATGAGTAATGACTAACTTTCTATCAAATCTCTATTCTTCCTCTTATTCTGATAACTTTCTTGTCAAGGCCCATATATCTCCAGCTAATTGTAAGGGAACAACGTCGATGCATTTATGGGGGTTTGGGGGGGGGGGAGGTCGTGAAGAAACGTCTATTTGGTAAGATTAGGTAAAACTTTTTTTTTATTGAAAATCATCTACCATGTATTTTGATTTGCTAAGGCACAACCATTTATAAACATTTGGCAGTATATACACATAATGAACGAGCAAAATGGTGGAACGGTGGATATTGAGAATTCAGGATGGACAGTGAAAGATCGGAACATGAGAAGTCTTAAAGTGCATTGCAGTGGAGATTCATCAGGGTGTAGGGTTTATTTTTCACATATTTTAATGAGGAACAGACTCTCTTAAAAATGACTTTTTCAAAGACCGAGCTGAAGTGACTTCATCGTGACATGGCTCGTATATATATATATATATATATATATATATATATATATATATATATATATATATATATATATATATATATATATATATATATATATATATATATATACACAGCTGCATATTTGATGCTTTGTCACTGGTTTAAAAAAGATTTACATGTGCTCCTGGCACACCCCCAATGCTCTTGATCAATTGAGTCACTGAGGCTAAGGTGCAAGGTCTGCTCCTCTCTACCGCAGACAGGTTGGTCACCGAGCAGAGTTCAGTTGCCTCATGTATGGTCTCAGCCCACCTGCTCCTCAGCTATGTGTCCCTCATGAGCCTGATCAGGCCACATTCATTCAACGAACTACCCACGCCTTAATATCCTCCCCAAATTTAGGTTAACTGTTCGCCCTCCATTATTTGAACATCCTACTCTCAACTACGGAGTCACCTCCCTGAGTCTGTGCAATCATGTTCTTCTCTCTACCCCATCCCTTATTCGTATTCCCGAAGTTTTCCATATTTACCCGATGTATCAGCTTTTCCTGTCTGCTTACATTTTCCCGGGTCGACTCAGCCCACTCGTATGTCTCTACTCCATTTCTCTGTCCTTTGTGTGCCAACACCCTTTGTTGTAGCCCCTCCACAAGCCTCGACACTAAACAAGAGAAAATGACTATGGCTGTTCATACGAGGAAACTGGCAAGGACTTCAACATGCTTTCTCCCAAAAGGATTGGATGACCATCCCCACAGCACCTGATATTGAATCTGCCTGGGAATACTTTCACGAAAGTCAACTTTCTCTCATGCACCACTTTATCGCATGCTGTCTGTGGCTTTCCTATCAATCCTCCAGAGTAGACCTTGGTACACTTAATCCTGCATGGTTGTGGTATCTCAGCATGGAAAGCTAACTTGACTCAAGGCAACTTTTGCTGATTCCATAAGACTCGCTGCAAGTGTTATTCATCCTGAGGCAAGCCAGTCAAGATCATTTTACAAACCTCAAAGCTACACTCTCCAACCAGTCTCCTTCCTCCAAGTCATGGTGGTGCCTTGTCAAGTCTGTCTTTGGTGTATACTCCCCCTCCATCGCATTACTCACCTAAAATGGCATTACAACAGGCTCTGCTCGAGAAAAGGCAAAATCTCTAAACTCTGGTTTTGCCTCTAAATCTCATATACCCACCCTTCCCAACCCACCCTGTTCTGTCCCCATCTCACCCCGACATACCGACTGTGTACTGAACTCTGTGTTCTCACCTAAAAAGGCAGAAAAAGTTCTGTCCTGCCTTATCCTGCTTCGGCTATGGGCCCAGATACCATGAGTGCCCATGTTCTGAAATCCTGCCTTGCCATTCTAGCTTCCCCTCTATCTTCCTTTATTCAGTCTGTCTTCCTTTGGCTGCCTCCCCTCTACATGGAAGTCAGCAAACATTACTCCCCTCCCCAAGAAGAGTGGAGAAACAGATGCTATCAACTATAGGTCAGTGTGTTTGTTTCAAATTACAAGCAAAATCATGGAATCCATCATTGGTTCTGATATCTATCAAGTCTTTCCTGGTTGCAAACAGCCTGATCTTCGACCAACAGTTAGGGTTCCGTCCTGCACACACAACTGTGGACTTGTTGCTACTCCTCTCAGCAATGGTTGGAGTCCTTAAATCTCAATCAATAGGTCAGAACCGTCTCCTTGGTTATATATTTTGGTATCTAACACAATCTGGAATGTTGCGTTGCTTTCCAAGCTCTTTACCTGTGGCATAAAAAGCTGCCGAAATTCCTGGATTTCTGACTTCTTCCACTCACGCAGTTAAGGTGTGGCCATCAATGGAACCCTTTCCTCCCCTCACCCAGCGGAGGCTGGAGTTCTTTTACACAGTGTTTTTGGCCAAATTGTGTTCCTGATCTATACTTCTACGTTCTTTTCCTTTTTCTCAGAGATAGAATTAAGGTTTTCGTACCGAGTACCTTCACAGTGAAGAAATTGTGTTCTGTTGCTTTATTGTGAACAATTTTTAGAATGAAGTTACCCTATGTGTCACTGCTGAGGGGACAGTGCTGTCCAAGTTGAATGGTTAGAGGAGTTAAGGATGCCTTTTGGGTGTTCTCCCTTGTCTGAGGCTGTTTCGGGTCCAGATTGGGAACAGGGTGCCGTATCGGCATAGTGCTTTTTGCGACCAGACCATGACAATTGGACCGGCCGTTGGCTCCCTGATGGCTTTCCGAGCATGCAACACAATTGGTAAGGGAAACGAGCCAGTTTGCGGCCCCCATTGACTCTTCACGCACATGCATAAGGACCACTCCCAGCCGATATTCCAAAAGCGGACCTCGTTGGCTGTTGATAGTTGGCTGGCTGGACACATAGTGTTGATAGTTGGTCACTCTGCTATGGTGGGCCGGCGCAGCCCCAATAGGAAGGGATGTATCAGTGGATGTAAGCAGAAGCCTATAAAGGCAGAAGGAATCTATAAAGGGCAAGATCATGTGTCTGCTTTGCTCGGCATTATGTCATGGTGGTAAAACCGTTTTGATTAATTGGGCGTTTCCCTGGAGAGGATTAAAATGATTAACGGGATGAAAATATTCCGATAATTACTGATATCTTGAGATGCTGTCCAAGGCAGACCGAAAGACCCGCTGCTGACCGTTGGTTCGAGTTGGTTGCGCTGTTGATCAGCCATTCACATGATGTGTGCATCACTGCATATACAAAAACATTGATCCACTCTCACATTGCAGATTGGTTGGTGGTCTCTGTCTCTGCAGTCTATTTTCTGATATTGCTCCCTCCACTATCTCAGTCCTCTGACTCTTCCTATTTGCTCTTCCTATCCAGGATATATGTGTTCTTCCAGAACCCCCCCCCCCTGTTTCTGATTCTGATGTACCATACTCTGTTTCAGAGCATTGGTGCTACCAAAGCAGTAATTTATTGATGAGTATTATACTGGGTGGTCTGCCATTGCTTTCCCAACAGTAGTTAGGGCAGGAATTTGGAATTTGGCCATGGTGCAAGTAATAGCTCACCAACTCTTCACGAAGGATACAGTGGGATATTTGACATCCACCAACTAATGAAGGCAGATGGGACACCCAATTAAATGTCCATCTGAGGGACGACACACACATTGATGAATCACCATGCCTGTGAAACACCAGGATGAGAGTTTATAGCTTGGCCTAGATTCGAACCCAGGCTAGACAGCTTAGAGGTGAGTGTGCATACCTCCAGGCCATCCTGCCAGCCCTCCTCCTGTGTAGGCTTCCAAAATCCAGGCTGTTTGTACACCTCAACTCTTTTATTCCTCGCTTGTCCCATCTATAGAATCACCTTCCAGAGACTGTTCTGTCTCAAGCTTCCCTCCAGGACTTCAAGCAAGCAGTGCACTACCATCTCTTATCATCCTCAATTCTGACCAATGATCTTTATTACCACCCCATTAACCATTCTCAACCAGCCATCTTACTTGCTAGTTTCATTGTTTCCTTGCCTCCTCCTCTCCTCTTTTCCTGTTCACTTATTCCTTTGATATTTGTCCTACTGCCAGCAGTGTGAGCACTCCTTGGCTTTTTTCACAAGATCCTGGCTATTCGTTGTTCACCTTGGCATCTTGGTTTTCTATAGGTTTTCTATTATCATCACTTTTCTGAAACCTTGTGAGTTCTTGGCTTTTTTCATTGGCTCACCTTGGCATTTATGAAAATGAGGAGTGGTCACACTCACTGACTGCCAGCTCTACCGAGCTCTTCCATCGCTCCTGAAAATAAAAAAAAGCAACAAATAAATAAATTGGTTGCCGCTTACCTTCATGCGGGCAGTTGTGGTCAGAGGAAGTCAAAGAGGGTCAGCTGGGCAAACAATACGTCTTTGTTGGCCCACGGAAGGCCAAGGTGGAGGCACGATTCTTCATCTTTTCTATAACATTCCAAAAGACCTGTCCTGAAAAACCTTCCATGAAATTATAAATCACTAAATCACATTGAAAACTTTATAATATCCATCCCTTATCCAATGCTTGCAACAGACTTCATCAGGTGGCAGAATTTATTGCGATTGTGGTTATAGGAAATATCTTCTATCTTACAAACCGACATGAAATGAGTTCCTGTTGTTGCACAAAAAACCCCCAAATGTAACTATCGATTTATTTAATGCAAGGAGAGGGTTAAATTTCTGTAATATAGATGAGCGAGATATCTGGATTTGGAACCGTAATTGCCTCTTCACCTGATGTCTTTTATTTCGGCCCATTTTATGAAGTGTGAAATTCCGTGTAAGGCAAGCATTAAGCTGGAAGCATGCATTGAATGGCATTGGATTATTTTCATGACGAGGAGCCTTGAACTTAACCCAAGCCTTTTCCATTTTCTGCACTGATGATGTATTAGAAAGGAGAACATGTTCGGTGCTACATTTATAGCTTACTCCTCTTGCTTTTTGGATGCACTGAGTTGGATGTGTAGTGCTAGCCTTGACGGAGACATCAGCTAAAAGACAGTTGTTGGTTGCTGTCTCTACAAAAGCATCCATATTTATGGAACCCCCCTCTGCACCCATCCTATTAATTTAGCCTTTCCAGTGTTAACAGCCATTGAGATGAAGTGAGGTGGTGTGACATTCTGTGAGTGCAGCACTCGAACGCAAGTTATGACTGTTGTTCCATGATTGCCTTTCTGGATATAATGGAGATGATAATGATGCAATCATTCATTCACACATGTGCAGCACTTGGCTGATGGTTGCATCATTTCTGGTTGTGTGTCTACACCACTGATGTACTGCCCCCCCCCTCCCTTCTCTTGCCTTCCCCCTGGTTGAGCAAGGTAGGAATTTAGAAATAGCTGAGGGGACCATAACCCAATGACCCACCTTTTTGAAAGGCATCGTGGAATCTCTAAAATCCACCAGAGGATGACTACAGATGGGCCAAATTGTTTCGAAGGACGACATAGTCATTGATACACCCTGCCAGAGAAAATGATGATGATGCTAAGGCATGAGAGCTGAATGTTCTTGTGCTTTCCCTCCTGAGTTGTAAAGTGCAGGTTTGATTTCTGATTTCTGAAACAATACAAGTATATACGATTTGTTTCATTGCTGTGCAAACCATCATAAAGTAGGCTGCCCACTAAGTGTTAAAAGAGATATCATGTTGTCTGTCTCATCTACTGGCATTCACCACCTGTAGATGTTAAATATTCAATAGTATCTTTCAAAATGATTCGGCTATTTGGTGCCAGTACCTTGACCAAATTCCAAATTTTTACAGCGACCCATGCACTTAAGGTACGGATGATTTTGGTTAAGGTACAGATGTAGATCCGACCTATCAGTGGGATACAAAACGTAAACTGTTCAGCCTGGTGAAGGTATGCACTCTACCGAATGCCCGTTCTAGTTCGAACGGCATCATTCTACTTTATGCTTTGTTCTATCTTTATCCTCATTCGTTTCAAAATCTACATTTTGAAAACTGAGCGTGACAACCGAGCGATCTTTGATTCTTCATAGCACATCAGACAATCATCAAATTATATGAGATGTGTCGCAACTTAAACTAGATATCTGCGATCAAATGCAGTTGCCCACAACTTACCCTTGGCCCGCGTTCCAACGTTGGCCACATGTTTTTTGGACCACCATATTATCTTGACTTTAAATATTTAGGGATGGAGTGTAGATTAAGAAAATGTGTCCAGATCTACAATGTGGGCAAAAAAACCTCAACATGATGAAAATCAAAGGAAAATTATTCAATATATGATCAAAAATGTGTTTTTGTTAAGGAGGTCATGATCTGAAAAAAGTATGTCAAGGATACGAAACAAATATCAGGTGCACAACTTCAGTGCATATCCACTATTATGATGCAAGAACGTCTTGGAAGGCCAAGCTGTCTTTGCGGCTCCACATTGGTAAAATTGAGCGATGACAAAAAATGATTTTCTTTTTTTCAGACGGCATTTGACTTTGACCTTTAACTCAGAGGGGTAAGATGTAAACGAAGCATAAATCCACCTTACTCTAGGCTATCTAGTGAGGGCAGTTTCGTTCTTATTGGACCTCCTTTAGTCGAGTTTTGTTGAAAAATGTTGAAATGTCTATAATTGGATCACGACCTTCAACATTTTTGTCAAAGGACAAAAAAATGATGTTAAACTCACATACTTTGTATTCCCATTTTCGATACAAAGTTTCATTCCGAAATTCCGAGCTGGATCCGAGATACACCTGGGAAATTGATACGGCTTGCAAGTTTGGAGTGCAGGGTCGTGGCTTTAAAGGCCATTTCTTGGTAGGATCGTGAGCCCACCCCATTGTGAAATGAATCAATCAATGGACGTGTTTTGGCTCCCCGGCCATCATCTCTATTGAGAAGAGCCATTTGATGAAAACCAAAAGGTAAAGAAAAAAAAAATCAAACATTATAACAAAGCTAATTGGATGTATACTTTGACTCGAAGACCAAATTACAGTGTCAAACAAAGCTTGTTAAACCAATACACGCACACTCCAGCCTGAAGACCAAAGCTCATGGTCATCCAAAAACACATGCATTCCCTGCTACAGGGCCAGAGTGCAAGGTCATGACATAAACGTCGGGGATAACCGGTCTCAGTTAAGAGGAGCTTTTTTTTTAATGTAAAATAAAAAAAAAACATCAAACATAACAAAGTTAAGGACGTGTACTTCAGCTCTATGACCCTACACTTTCAAACAAAGCTTGTCAAACGAATACACATGCACTTTGGCCCAAAGGCCAACACTCATGTTCAGACTAAAACACGTGCATCCTAGTCTACATGGTCAGAATGCTCGGTCATTCCAATAACCTTATCAGTTTAGGGTCTTTGGAGGACTACCTTTGTTTTTTTTGAAGAAACAGAACTGCCACTTCTTGATGCAGTGTCAATCATTGCAGGTTCATTGCAGAAGCTAAATTTTGCACTTTAACATTTGTCTCGAACACGGTTTGTTGTGTGCACTGGTTTTATCCTCGAACTTTTTTTTTTGCTCATTGGGAACTTGATGTTTTGCACTGAATGACTTCCCCAGCATGGATTTCTTGCACTGGCAATTTATGAGCAACCAGCAGCAGAAAAACGAATCATTTGCAATTTATAATCAATTTGAATTTTTAAATTTGATTCTTTAATCTTGGCAGATACTGTTTGATACCAAAGGAAGAAATGAATTTGTTTGAACGAAGAGAGGTGCTGAAGACTTTGTTGGAAGTGAGGAGGAAATTAGTAAGTTAGACAATCTAAAACATCCCAACAGTTTCCACATAAGAGAGCTAAAGGGGAGAGTCGAGTTGATAAGTATACATAAGGTGCTTTAAGACAAAGCCTTGACAATGTAAGGGCTATACTGGTGACTTATTTGATGTTTATCGAAAGCCAAGATCAACATGGATGTCACTAGGAGAGTCCTTTAACTGCCTCAACTCATGTCAAAACATCATATTAATCCATCCATCCATTGGGACCATATTCTGTACAGAGCGTTGGTGCCGCCGAAGAAGCCTCCTGGGCTATTAGGCACAATCCTGGACAGGTCACCACTCCAACACTCGAATGGCATCATCATCCCAGCAAGTTGGTACTCATTTTGCCGACCTCAGAAGAATGGCAGGCTGAGTCAACTCCACCAGGCATTAATTCAATGACCAGGCAGGATCCCAAGCCCACCACCCTAACCATTAAGTCAACACCAGGCATATCATATTGATGAAAACAATAAAATTGCATGTCCTGTGACACATTCGTATTTGAAATTTTTGTTGAACCATCATTGGCCTACTCTTATGAAATCGTACTCTTGGAAATACAGCCCGACGCTGTATTGGGAATGTTGTCACGTTGTGTGCAAATAGTGAAAGTGCAATGTTTAAGGCAGCAGGGATTTATCACTGGTTTGACTAGAGCCATGTGTTGAACATTTTCAAGCTATGGAAATTACTCGGCTTATTCACTCTGGAGAGTTCACTCATATCATAATATACAGATATTCTATGCCAGTCTTTTTCATAACCTTGCATATGAGCAAAATATATTAAAGGGACCACATGCCAATGCCACGACCTTGTATGATGACATAATGCTTTGTTTGCACGACATACCATTGTGGTCTGAAGTGTGTGTTATCTTTCAGTGAAAAAAAAATCAGAGGTGTTGTTTAAGCATTGTGATGTGGTCATGATGAAGATCATATCAAAAAGGGGTGGATTGTCATGAATCTTGGGGGTCATCACACGGAACTTGACATCTCATTGACCTTCTCGGCAAACGAATTTTATTTTTTGAGGGTTTGAGCACCTTTCACTACATCAAACTGCCGGGAAGACGATGAGCTGCTTACCTTTCCCCATGGTCAGATCAACAATTTTACTTTATATCATGCAACATCACAAACGAAGGAGGAGTGTACAGTTCACCGGTCGAAATAATTATGGGATTGCAAATATAAACTTATTTATTATAAACTACACACAGACATTTTCAAACATTCCCAACAGGACTTGTTAGCCGATTCAGATACATTATGTATACGCAATCGGCCTAGATCCATATGCACCACTTCTTTGCTTTTCCCCAGTTTATCATGAATATCTATTGACCAGTAGATTCATAATTAATTATCTGGGAAGAGTGAATGTTCACTTACACATTTAATACAAATACCCAACATGTAACATACACAAAGGGAACCTTCCTTCAAAGTCTTTTTGTTGTTGTCATAGATTTTGTTGAATTCCTTACGCAAGTCTCTCTACTGGAGAAGATAGAATATCTTGCTCACTGAATTCCCTGCACCATTCTCTTTACATGAGCTGGGAGAATACCATGCTCCATGATGCACTCCACATGTTTCATAGTCTCATTGAGGCTTTGAAACATCTGGAGAGCATCAGGATGTATGCCCTATAGCATGCCTGATCAATTACTCTCCAGCCCTTCGGAAACCTGATTGATTCAAGCGCATACAGAAAATGCTGGCAACTCATGCTAGATGCTGTTAAAGTAACCTGGTGGGAACAGTTGTTCATGCTCTGCCTCCAGGTATGAGGAAAGTGATGGCACAAAGCACATGTGATTGCCTGCGAAGCCAGGTATCCGTTGATCCACTTTCTACTCAGGTCTTGCACTCTGAAACCAGGCCTTATCTCCAGCCCAAGTAGGTAGCTCCCATCCTGGAACAAATTGTCAAGTCAGTCATTCAGTGCAGGGACTCATCACAAATGTAACACAGAGCATCATCACCACAGCTACAACTTGCTCAATGAAGTGCAAAATCCTTTCGTTGTGCCTCACAGTGGTGGGCACTGAGAGAAGGGGATGGTGTGAGCCTGCTATTTTGTCAACTCAAGCAAAGCGACAGGACAGCCAAGCAAATTGACCACATGAGTTTACGTCTATTGGGAAACAAAGATGGAGGAAAAATGCCATTTTTTGTCCATACAGTTCCAAAATACCAGCACAAAATACATGGGCAGAAGACACTGTAATACACTTATAAAGTCACTAAATCAGTTTACAACCCAAATTATTCTTCCTCGTATTCAATACTTGTCACAGCACTTACGATTTAGCACGAACTCGGACACACAAACAAGCAAGCAGAAGTACCGGTTCGCAGTGAGAGGAAAAGCAAGCAAAAGACGTCGGACACACACATACAAACACACTTATACTTTAAGCAATAGATGCAAAAATCTTGTATAATTTATTTTGTGGCCATGTAACCAAATATACAACATTTTTATAACAGCCCTCACAGCTTCTCCCACACCCCCACCAACAAACATGGTTAATAGTAAATAGCATAATTTTAAAAGTTGATTTTAAACTTCCCCCGTGCATTCACAAGCCCATGATATGATCTTCCCATCGGTATTAAAAGACACCCAAACCAGATTCGGTGTCTTCCTCAGGGAAGTCTCCCTGGTACATATTGCTTCCATGTGATGATGTGAATAATACCTGGCACAAGATATGTGTATTTTTACATCGTGAAGATGTTCTTTGTTGAAGAGTCGGTAGCCATTGCTCTTTCGGTAGTGACTTGCAGTATCGTCTTTCCTATCGCAGACGTCCATTAATTAAATAACCGATCCTGCCATGTTCACAGGAGGTATTCCTGCAAGGTTTAAGGTCCATTCACTGGTAGCAATCCGTCGGGGGTTTTGGTAGAATAGAACGCACCCGTCTGCGATCCTTCGGGCCTTGCACCGGCCCACGTCATTGGGATTTTGCAGTACCGTACAAGCAACTGCACGATCTCGGTGCTTTGGATGAACTGAGAATGGTCTCCAACTCCTTCCTTGTGCAGAGGCACCTTCCTTTCTCTCAGGTACTTTTCCAAATATTTTCAGATTTTATTAGAAGATTTGTGAGCCATTTTTGGTCACAAACTTCATCTCGCACACACAAAGTGTGGAAACATGCCCAATAAAGGGCTCTCGTGAGCGACGAGATTCGGTGTTTTCTCTGCCGTTTTGTAATGTTATCAATCCGTCCCCGATGTGAGCTGAATTTTACTGTTTCACCTTTGCTACGTCACCCTAAAGTGGTCGCCATCTTGTAAGTACATATATTTTGTGTGATGGAAACCTTTTTCTTCCCATCAGATGATTAATTATCGCTTGATCGGTGTGGCCTGCGTCTCTATCCTGACGCCAGGATGAAGTTTATTGGGATATGCTCTGTATTATAACTGAGTCTCTTCGTATTTCCATTTGTATAAATATATATATATATATATAATTTCTGTTAACGTCTGCACGTAATTTGACGTTTCTCCTCCGAAACTACCAGACGGATTGTCACCACTTTCGGCATGCGGGTGCTCTGTGGTCTAATGAACAGCATGGGCTATGTGAGATCGCGCCAGATGGACAGGTTTGGGAATTTTTGGCGATTTTCTAATTTTTACATTCGTTTGCATGGCGACGTGTGACGTCACCGCTGAGGCGTAATGACGTCATGACATCGGTCATTCGCTGACGTTATTACATCTGTCGTCCACAGACTGTCACTGCTGAGATGAGTAATGCCACTCTGAGAAAACAGCGTCTGCAATTTAAAACCCTCTTCTGCACGTGCTGACTACCTCAGAAGGTGAATTTGACACAAAAAATGTAACAAGGAAGATTGTATCTATCTATAATTCCAGGTGTGTGTGTGTGTGTGTGTGTGTGTGTGTGTGTGTGTGTGTGTGTGTGTGTGTGTGTGTGTGTGTGTGTGTGACCGCTGTTTCTCGACAACCACTGGTCCAATCTTATTGAAATTTGCCAGGTATATTGCTGGGGACCTGAGTATGTGCCTTTTTCAAGGTTTGATATTAATCGGACAAGTGCTTCCCAAATTATGGCCATTTATTTACCAACCAATGACAGGACACGTTGCTGCGTAGGCGTGGCCGATGGGGAAAGGGTGATATTTAGTTACCGTGGCGTAGGAGTGGCAATGGTCAATGGCAGCGAATGTCATGGCTAGCAAAGACAGGGAGGTAAACTTGATTTTAATTAACTCTGTGTATGTGTAAGTATCACAGCAGTTGTTACATCAATGCAAGCGATAATTCGTAGAATGCATGTGAACATTCCGTACAGGCACGCACCACTTCCTGATAGTGATGACTGTGTTCCAATAATTTCTCGATTTCTAATGCACATTTATAGATAAACACAATGTCCCAATCCATTTGTCGTTTACGAGAACGAAGGAATGGACTGTGTGTTTGTTTGAAAGTTTTTTATCTTGCCAAAACGAAGTTTTTGCAAGATATGTTAGTCAGCTTGAATGTTTTGTTTTTTGTTTGTTTGTTTGTCTGTAATCACGAATAAAAAATTCTGCAGAGCACAGTTATCATTGGAAATTTTTGTAACTTCGCATATCAGAGGCCGATAGAGGTCCCTTTCAGTGCACAAAATTTTGAAGGTCAAGGTCAAAGGTCAAGGTCACTTTGTCGCAAATCAGGGGAGTCAACGAAACCCTTATTTTTTGAGTAATTTTGATCGGATCGTCTTCAAACTTCATGGGAATATAGTTCATGGTCTGGCGCTCAGCTGATTAATTTTTGGTGGCGATTGGCCTTGACCCTCATGGTTAGCTCCTCAGGTCAAACATATTTGACCCCAAGGTCAAATTTTCAAGTTTTAGGAACCATATCGTGTAGTACCTCAAATTGAACACCTCGATGAGTGCTTTCTTGATATGTCATGCTTGAGACATGACGTCATTTGATGATGTTATGAGGTAAAAGCATATTTTTCATGGTTACTCTGTAGAACGATTCTCATCGGAATCTCTCTTAGGCAGATATTCCTCAAGGAGTCGCTCCTGGTGGATAGCAGCTCTGTTCACCTCAGTGTGACCTTAAAGAAGTCACACGTGGTCACCTTTTGGCAAGATACGGGTCACCCTAAGGGTCACATTGGTTTATTTACTTTTTTTTTTGGTTTGCACGTACGGGCACGCACTTACGGCCACACACGTATGGGTACGCGATAGTGAAGGAACGGCCTGTGTGATTGTTGTTTCTGGCTCGCGGTTTGAAAGTTATTATTATTAGTATATATATATATATATATATATATATATATATATATATATATATATATATATATATATATATATATATATATATATATTTTTTGCACGCACGTATGGGCACGTACTAGTATAAAGAAATTCGATAAATCGCATTGTGAACACTGGATATATTGACGTCCTAATGAACCCTCACTTTCGAAACTTCACGTAGAGCGCGCGTGTGTGTGTGTGTGTGTGTGTGTGTGTGTGTGTGTGTGTGTGTGTGTGTGTGTGTGTGTGTGTGTATATATATATAATCAATCTCTTCTTCTTATTTCGGCTGCTCCCATTAGGGGGTCGCCACAGCGTTTCATCCATCATGATCCGCATAATGATTTGGCACATGTTTTACGCCGGATTCCCTTCCTGACGCAACCCTGGTCGCCCCTTATGACACAGGGATATGGTACACCTATTTTAACCGGGGTATACACCAGCCCAGTACACTGGTACTCACTTCGCCGACCTCGG
This sequence comes from Eptatretus burgeri, assembly GCF_056783735.1. NCBI lineage: Eukaryota > Metazoa > Chordata > Myxini > Myxiniformes > Myxinidae > Eptatretus > Eptatretus burgeri. The sequence continues at coordinate 108,815,085 of NC_140961.1, read as the reverse complement.
AAGGATGCCAGGCTGAGTCAACCCCCTGGTGTATTAATTCAGTGGCCCAACGGGGCTTGAACTCAGGACCTTTTGGATCCCAAGCCGCTGCCCTAACCACTGCGCCAACACCAGGCATATATATATATATATATATATATATATATATATATATATATATATATATATATATATATATATATATATATATATATATATATATATATATATATATATATATATATATATTTTGTTACGGTTTTAGGAACCATATGCATACAACATACAGGTGTCCCAAGTCAGTTATCCATTAAGTATATGTGTAGACAGAACCCCTCATGTTTAGTGGGAAATCGAAGGGGTGCGTTGCGATGTTTTTTTTAGTTAGGTTAATAAATCATTTTATTTCCCCTTTTATGGAACCACGGTACCTTCCTCGCGCTTGCAGCCCTCGGTTTGCTGGCCACAGCGTACCACTGTCCACCTGCTGTCTAAAGGGACTCGTTTTTCTGAGGCAAAATCTCCACGTTCGTTGTTCCAGTTCCTTCTCGGCTTCGCCAAACTTACGCAGTGTGGCTGCACCGTCATTCACCTTCCCCAAACACGCGTGGAGTGGGCGGGCATCGCCGGTGCCTGGGAAAGGGCGGACCCATGGGAGCCCCTTCCAATCAGGGCGGACAGTGACGTCAGTTTTGACCAAGGCCCCACCCCGCTGAGGATGGACTACGAAGGAACCCTCGGAGACGCGCGTTCGGGGGAGTTCAGTCAAAAGGCTCAGTTCAGTTCTGCATCCGCTGGGGCATTTGTTGGAGTTTTTCTGGACTCTTCAGTCCAGTGTACGAGGAGGATTGACAGACTGAGAGCTTTTTCGTGAGCCTGTGGGTGGTGGTGCATGGCCGTTCTTCGTTGGTGGAGCGATCCATCTGGTTGATTCCGATAATGACCAAGGACACCCATCCTCGACCAGGCCTCTCACTGGGTCCTGTCCTCGACCATGATCCCCGCCCTGGGACTCTGCTCGGGTTCCTCCACAGACACAAGCCCCACGTGTGTGACTGGTCCGAGCTGCACGACCATTGGCAGGTGCTGCATCACGGAACACCCCTCCCTCCAACGTGCAGGTACCCAACCGAGCCGCGACCCCAGCTCGTGTCTCTCCCTGGCTGCGAGGTTCCTTGGAATTCACCTGGGTTTTATTTTCGTTTGTGTGTGTCAGTGTGTGTAGCGCCATCTGCAAAGTACAACTGCATAAGTGTTTTTGATCATTGTAAATCTCCTGTACATCCACGATAAACTTGCTCCATGTCCTTCTTGCTGTAAATAAAACAATTGTAGAAATGTTCCCAGTTCGTTTCCATCCTTTCTTTCATTGGTCCAGCATGGTTCGGATCTGAGTTTTAGCTGGGTCTTTGTTCCCGTTAATCTGCTCATCCCAGCCGGCACGGCTTTGGCAGTTCCGCTCGACTGCACCCGAACGGTAGTTGGAACTCTACGCAGTCGGTAGCGTGACCCAGTTCGAGGAAGACGTGCCGAGGGCGTGCTTCCCTGGTAGACGACACCGCGTGGTTAATTAGGTAAATTGTTTCGAGACAAAAAGGTCATACGCTACGCTGTGGAGGTATTAGTGTCCATGGTCGGTTAAGCGACCCGCCGCCTCACGGAGTTATCCGTGTGTGATGGCCTACAATTCCAGGAGCCTGTTGGGAGATGACGTAACTTCCCCCACCTAGCGGTCGTTCTCGCCACCGGTCCCCCGCCCGCAGCAATATATATATATATATATATATATATATATATATATATATATATATATATATATATATATATATATATATATATATATATATATGTGTTGTAGAATTTTGTAGTTTACGTTTAACCGACTCGAAGTAAATCCTGTTACTCAAATGAAAGCCACAATTAATTCACTGTCCACACGGAAAGTACATTACATCAGATAATTTTATTTTTACTTGGTACCAAGGAGTACAAGCCACCGAGATGGTAAAACATCTTCAATGATTTGCACTAAAACAGGATTACTTTTTCTGGCTTTTATAAACTTTTGGGAGAGTGGAGAGGGCTGATAAACCTTAGGCAAAGAACTCCAACTGCAATACGTGTCTCCTAGGTGAAATGTGAATGATATAATCATGGCAAAAGTTGGTGTTATCAACCAGGTCACTTTGTTCCATAGCAAGACACTCCTTGTATCAACATTTAGGTCAAAAGACTCTTAGCTAAAGGGAAGCATCACTGACATCCAATTTGACTTGCAGCATAAAAATTAAATTTAAAAAGCACCAGCAACAATTATAATTGAGAGTACAGTAATATAATTTATTTTCTCCCACATATATATGTATATATTATTCACGTATCTGGAAGTTGCTGCTGTTGCCTGCTATCTCCACATGTAGGTGGGGTTCATCAGGGGGTGAAACAGAGACCTACCAGGTCTCATTGTGTGTGTGTGTGTGTGTGTGTGTGTGTGTGTGTGTGTGTGTGTGTGTGTGTGTGTGTGTGTGTGTGTGTGTGTGTGTGTGTGTGTGTGTGTTTGATTGGTATCTACATATGCGAGTTTCAGAGTGTGGAATGGAGTCCTCCCAGGGTGGGCTCAAAGCATCCACCTTTATTTCGGTAAGGGGTCACGTTTCACGGACCAAGCTGTGAAGTCTTCTGTTCTCAATGTTTTGTGCCGTGGACTCTCTTCAGGATCGTCGCTGAGCCCCAGACAGCTTCCAACTGTCGTTCGTTTGTAATAATATTCCCAGGGATGGTTTTTAGTTCACCTGCAAAGTAGTTTTGGGGAGCTTATGGAATGGCACATCGTCCGACTGTCCGACCACAAATACTTGCAACTTTTTCTCAGAAATTACACATACGATTTCAATTAAATTTGACCACAACCTTCATCACCTGAGATGCCATAAAAACAAAAAACGGGGTCTGAAGAGGTCTACAGAGTTTAAGGGGGTGGGGGGGGGGAGGAGTGGGTTACCTTCCCAAAGAGGTATTTGCTTTCATCTCAAACAATGCACACAATTTCTATGAAACTTCACGGCAACCTTCATCATCCATGACGTACCAAAGTTTTTTTTCATGACAGTAGAAAAATCTGGCTGTGAGGAAATTTAAGGGGGTTTTCCCCCAAAATATGTATTTGCTTTCTTCTTCAAAACGACACACACAATTCCGATGAAACTTGACCACCATCTTCACCACTCGTGATGTACTAAAGTTTGCTCACGACATAAAAAAAAACTTGTGTCTAAGGGGTTCTATGGGAGAGGGGGGGGGTTGCCTCCCCCCAAATATATATATTTGGGGGGGGTTGCCTCCCCCCAAATATATATTTGCTTTTTTTTTCTGAAGCCACACACACAATTTTGATGAAACTTGATCACAACCTTTATCACCTGTGATGTACCAAGGTTTGTTCATGGCATTAAAAAAAAATCCATAGGTATTTACTTTCTTCTCCATTATATATTTTGTGGGTCATGTCCATGTCTCCCAGTGGTTGCCTGTTATCTTATCCAGCTGAGCACCCCGGGTTGCCCCTATGTTTAATATCTGTGTGAGGTTCTTTGTCATCATTCCCGTAGGTCCAGCTATCACTGGTACAGCTTTGGCATTCTTCAGCTTCCAGGATCTTCTCACTTCATTCTTGAGGTCTTGGTGTTTGGTCATTTTATTGATTTCTGCATAATTTAGTCAAAAATTACTGCTATTAACACCTCAATAAGCAATGCCTTCTCTCATTTCTTGTACCTAAGTATGATATCTGGTTGCAACACTTTGTTTTCGATGTTCATGCTGAATGGGATGATTAGGTCATACGTGAGCGGTAGGTACTTCCGTTTTCAGTGGTGACTTTTAGTTCATGTTCCCACAAATTTTCTGGAACTGGGACATAAAAGTTTTTGCAGATATGGCAGCAAATTACATTAAAAGTCTTGTGTCATTGTGTGTACAGCTGTTCTGACACGAGTTTGTTTTTGTGTATGTGTTCGGTTATTAAGCAGAACATATCATTCTCTTTAACCCCACCTCTACCCCTCACCTTTCTTTCTTCTTTTTTTTTTGTTTTCACACTCCTCTCTGTGTCTGTCTGTCTCTGGAAGTATCTGGACGGTCATTATGTCTGGACAGTGGTTATGTCCGGGTGCTGTTTGCCTCCAGACATGTCCGGATGGTATTTATCTGTGGACAGCTTGGCTCCAGACGCATCTGGGCAGTGTTTGTCTCTGGGTGGTATTTATAGTATCCATCCATTGGGACCACACTCTGTGCAGAGTGTTGGTGCTGCCTAAGTCGTCTCCTTGGCTATTGGGCACAATCCTGAACGGGTCGCCACTGTAACACAGGATACCAGCAAGCTGGCACTCATTTTGGCGACCTCAGAAGGATGACAGGCAGAGTCAACCCCCCACCTGCTATTAATTCAACAGCAGAGTGCGATTTGAACTCCAGATCCGAGGATCCCAAGCCCACCACCTGAACCATTAAGCCAACACCAGGTATATTTGCAGTATGACTGGTAGAAAATGGATTTCAGATATTATTTTGTTTCCATCTTCACTGTTATTCTATGCAGAATCATTTTGATGAGACTGTATGAATCGTAGTTAATGCTCCACCACACGTCTACCTTCCCTTCCTCTCACTGCCTTCCCTCCCCCCTCCTCTCTCTTTCCCCCTCCCTCATTTCTCTTTCACCCTCTATCTCCTCACTCTCCCTCTACCCCTCTCTCTCACCCCCTATCCCCCCCCCAATCTCAGTGTTTCCATCAGTGAAGCGACAGGTGGTATTTGCTCATATGAAAAGACAGGTATGTATTGTATGTAAATATTATATGTATTGGCTTCGTTTTGTGTAAATATTGGTGTGTATAAATCTATGAATGTATATATCATTGTGGTCCCAGCATCATGGGGAGGCCACGAGGGATGGTCTTCCTTGGGTTACTCCCCGGAATCGCAGGCGGTTGCACATGAATAACTTTGTGACGTGGCTGGTCGCTAACCGACCCTGAACGTCAATAACTCCACCACATGACTTAGGGTGCTCCATCTAATAATCCGTTTACCTAAAGGTCACGTGACCTCCTTACCGCGGAACACACCCTTGATACATACTTGTGTTAACCAGATTACTTACCGGTTCAGGTGCAGCTGAGCGGAACTGCCAAGTACGTATTGGCTGCGAAGCGAATCTTTGGAGAATAACGTCCTGGCCAAACTAGGGTGCGGGCCATGCTGGGCCAATAAAGGAATAGACGAAAACAAGCTGGGAACATTTCTACACAATGCATTCATTTAGAAACAAAGTGAGGAAAGGTGTGTGGTGCAGTGAATATAATTTATTGGTATGTACAGCAGGGAAAGCAAGGAATTTGTGGGGTGCAGCAAAAGACAAGCAATCTTACAAAAGCAGACAGAGAGCAGTTATCCCATTACCTTCTTCAATCTTAATTTATGCAAGGACAGGTGCCAACACACACACACACACACACACACACACACACACACACACACACACACACACACACACACACACACACACACACACACACACACACACACACACACACAAGCAGGTGTGGGTAAACGACCTCTCAATACATGGTGAGGTCAGCAGACCAACACAACCCAGAACGCTTAGGAATAGGTAGGTGGCAGGAATACTGATTATGTCTAAGATGTGGGAGTGGGAGGTGTGGTGTAGTGCGACATGGGGGGTGGGGGGGGGTCATCATGCAAGAGGAAAATGTGAATGCGAGTCAGAATGTTCGCTCCTTCAATTCGGCCCATAAAAGAACAGTTGGGCTTCTCCGCATTAATGCTCATTTATGCGGTCACAGTAGACGAGGTTCATGTAAAAGATGGAAGAAGAAGCGTAAGGAGAAAGTCTCTATCATATCTGTGTAAATGTCTGTTTCTATTGGGGATCGCTTGAATGGAGCTTCCCCACCTCACAGCAGTAGGGTGCAATCCCCCCTCCCCGCTTGGTTACGGGGACTCACGGTGCCTTTCGCGCCATGTCGACCAGCTCGCTGACTGCCCGCTTGTCAATCCTGTCTGGCTCCGCGTTCCTGTGGTGCCAGCACTGACAGCCTCGAACACGAAGGCAAAGAGCAGGGTGAACAGGATGGACTCGTGCAGTCGAGCAGGCTGGCTGAACAACCCACGAACAGGCTGACTGGAAGAGCGACTGACCCAAAAAGTGACCAAAAAAAAGAGAGACTGACCAAAAAGAGAGATAACTGACTCCGCTCTGCTCTTTTTTATGGTACCGGGTGAAGGGACGGGCCGAGAACTGAATCTCGACGAGCTGCAGGCAAAATCCCATCCTCTTATTGGGCCAGAGTGGCCGGAGCCACACCCCGCCAGGCCTCGGAGCCGGAAAATGGCTCAGTTACTCGCCGACCTTGGCATGGTTCGGAGCTCCGAGCTTTTCATGGGGCTGTGGTTTTCGGATGTGTGCTGTGGCTTCAAACATGCGCTGCTCTTCATTCTAACATGGAATCATGGCGAAATCCTTGTGCTACCTTTAGGTCCCTTTATAAGCCCCAGCGCATGTTCGCACCTCACATTATTCCTTCAAACAGCTCAACCCGCGTCCCCTCCGGGAACCTTGGAGGTTTCGGTGTGGATTTGACAACCACGGGGCAGTTACAGCGGTCATCGAGCAGGGCGCTCTTGTCTTTACATTCTTTGTGAGAGGTGGTGGCAATGCGGCGTCTGTAATGAGTGGTGATTGTCACGTGGCGTCCATGGTGAAGGCCGAGTGCCACGTGGTGCTCGTCGTGACATGGTCAAAGGAAGTCGGGATTTGGCATGGGTTGTTGCGGGGGTATTTTTGCCAGTTGTGTGAAGCGGTTGTAGTGAACATGGTGAGGTTTGGTGAGCGGAGTGAAGTCTGAGGTGAGGTGATTGTTGGGAATTGGCACGCACGTTTGAATGGGGAATGTGCACACAAACTCCAAGAAAACGATGTACCAGTGCGTTGTTGACCGGATGCGCCCACAGTGTGAGCATGCTGGAAATGCTCGTAGCGTGCTGCTCACTCTTATTTACGTGGCGTGCTTGCTTGCTTGCTTGGTTCGTGCAAAGCAAAGGAAAAGGTCAAAGGTTAAAGTGGAGGATATAACAGATATAAAAGACCTAAGTACAAGAGACCCACACAACGCACTTTCCCCCTTTTACCCACTAGACATACAGAGATATGACAGAAGTAAATAGACACATTAAATTTATTCATTTTATCTGTATAAAGCAAGATTTACTCAGTAATTTGTACTAATATTCGACTATTTATTTGTAGAAACGACTTCCTGGGTGGTGTATGACGATTTAACTATGCCTCAAACCCAGGGAGCACACGACCTTTGCGATTTTCAGAGGACGAATTGTTGGCCAATCGGAAGGTGAAGTCAGCCAGCGTCAGATAGATCAAAGCCTTGGTAGTCTGCTTTCTACGGTCAATCGGGTGATTGTGGAATTCACCAGCGAAGGCAAGGAATCCACAGCTTCCTGTTATGGTCGACCTGGGCCCGCAGAGAGGTGTCTTCAAGCTGTTAAGCGGTCCATTGAGAAAACTCCCCATTGCAAGGCAGCAGATGTTGCAGAGGAGGTCCAGGTTAGCTCAAGAACTGCTGTGTGATACCGTCATCAACGGGGAATTGTGGGAGAGCAGCTAGGAGAAAACCTCTTCTTAAACCAGCCAACATTCAAAGGAGAAAGTGGGCTGACGAGATGGTCACAAGACCTTTGGAGTTTTGGCAAACTGTCATTTTTTTTTTTTCAGACGAGTCCCAATTTTCTGACAGTGGACGCATATGGGTCTGGAGACTACCCAGTCAAGAGTTCTCTTTGAACCGATTGCTGCCAACTGTCAAACACGGTGGTTTTTCAGTGATGGTGTGGGGAGCAATCTGAAGTGCTGGTCGGTCAGAGCTTGTGGAGTGTGTTGACAACATCAACTCTACAATATACATTTCTATCCTTGAGGATGGACTTCTCTCCCGTCTTCTCCACTGGTCAGATGGTCAAAAACAACACACTGTTCATGGAAGATGGAGCTCCATGCCACATTCCAAAAAAGACCAAAGAATGGCAGCACAGAAATGGGATCAAGCGGCTTCCATGGTCAAGTCGGCCTCCTGACATGAATCCCATTGTCCACCTCTGGGCCATATCGGATCGAGCTGCGTGTAAAAAGTCCAGGAAACCAACATCACGGGCAGAATCGTTAAACCTTTTTCGTGAAGCCTGGGCAGAAATCCCACGAGAAAATTTCAGAACTCGTGAGTTCTACGCCTGAAGGAGTAAAATCATTGAAATGTGCAAATGGCAAGTCTACCAAATACTAGTGTATACATTAAAATGGATCAAATATACTTGAAATGTTCAATAAATATATTCTTTAAAAATCATGAAGTTTATTTACATCTGTCATGCCTCTGCATGGAAGGGACTCTCTAAGACATTTTCTATTGAAATAACTGCCTTGGGATCGCTGTATGTTGTGTGTCATTGCTTTGGAGGCATGCGGTTTTACAGAGCCGCAACGATATGTATGTAAATAAAGGTATGTCCATGTATTTGCGTATATAATTTTGAAAAAACTATAAACTACTGTTTCTTGGGCTCTTGTGAACCTTTTGTTCCAAGGAGATATTGAACACCCTTTGTTGGCTCTTCCTCTTGGCAGAGCGATGGGAGATACTCGTGACAGGTCGTGAACTAATCCTCAACTTACGAGCTAATCCTGAACAGGTCGCTATACTCTGTTACAAGGAGTTGATATCACTGATGCCCCTTCCTATGAGTATCCATAGGAATGGAAACCACAGAGGTGGGAGCAGTGCAACGGAACGAGGCTTTATCCATTCAACCACCAATCCATTTTTCCATTCAAACACCAATCCGCTCGTAATTTAATTGGGACATAAACTAATGGATGCGGTTGATCAAAGCACGAACCAAAATCGATAACCGACACCAATCAATAGGAAATCAACTTATCTGCACGACGCTATTGCATTGGGGTTTGTGCTTCGATGGTAAATTTATTGCGTATCGCTTTGGTTGAGGATGGATGTAATGTACAGTTTTCAGTTGGGGAGTTGGACACACTGGAACTCTGGTTGTGCGTGCAGAATTAAAACGGTCTCGATACCAAGATGGCAAGTCTTCCTCTTGCGAACGAGGTGGGTTTTCATTTTCCCACCCGAGCCCGGACTGGCTGGTCACACACTCAATAAAAGCATGGCCTAATTGGCTTGGCCGTGATGTCGTTTCCCACGGCGTGTGTGTTTAAAGGAAGCATTGCTCGTGCAGCACAGAGCCTTGAAGATGAGCGCCATCCTGTTCGCAACAACGCAGTGGACCAAGGTGGGGGGTAAGAGGGAGTGTATTGATCATGGGGGGATGATGGGAGGGGTGCATGGATTGTAGGAGACAGGGTGATTGCCTTCTTGGTGGGGAAGAAGTGGGAATGGAGAGGGAGTTGGAGGGAGAAGGATAGCCTTTATGATGCACATCTAGAGTGGAAATGTAGAGGTACTGGAGGAGAGTCCAGGATAGTATTATTGGTGCGGAAGGAATGCGAATGATTGTGAGGTGGAGAGTCGGAAATGCTTCTTGGGAGGGAATGGGAGTGGAAAGGTCGTGGAGTAGAGTAGGATGGCTTTATGAGTGGGGAAAGAGTGGGAATAGAGGTAGTGGAGAGAGAGCAAGATAGCCCTTTGGTGATGGTGTGGGAATGGAGAGATACTGGCAGAGAACATACAGGATAACCTCCTTGGTGGGCATGGAGTGATAATGGGTACCATATCGAAAAAGGCAAGGGGAAATAGATACAAAGGAAAAGGATACAGGAGGAAAGATTTTATAGCTTTGGGGAGAAGTTAAGGAATGGAGAAAAGACAATGGGAGGAGGGGATATTGTGTGGGATTTCGGGGAAAAGTGGCAGCTGTTGAAAGTCTTTCACTCCGTGTCATGGAACAATCCAGGAGATTGAGGTTGATCAAATCCATGTTGGTGCAATACACTTTTCCGAACAGGTGAAGCAAATTGCGACTCATTTTTGGCCACTTCAAAAACAAGAAACTATTCTTCAACAAGTCGTACATTTTGTTACCTTGTGTGTGTGAAGCGAAAAGCGTGGTTAAGCAGTTGGTCCACCTTGTTTGACTGTCTGTCTACAGACATCATTTTATGATTGAGGAACTACTTGATTTCAATTTAATGTCATATTTTGAACACTGCAGAACGTTAATCGGTGCAGGAACCTGCAGTTTAACAGTACTTTGGCTCTGAAATTGGCAAATTGGACAGAATCTCATCATGATAGCGCATGCGTAGAGAGGAGTGAGGGAATTGTTTTGTCCGTCTGTCTGGCAGTGAAACAAAATTTTAAATATATTCCAAACAGAAAACTTACTGTTTTTATGGATGTCACAAAGGACACAAACAACAGGCACAAATAATTAATGTAGCATTAAATAAGGAGGTGTAAAAGTTGGCGGTAAACTTCCGATTTTTTTTTTTTCTACAGCCTTTAAAATATTTATTTTATTTCAATTAAATTATGTACTTGAACAATGGACAACACAAATTGCCTTCTTGGCACTTTCAAAAACCTTCTGTTTCGCAGGACTTGGACAAAATATTAGGCCATTTTATGTCATCTTGACCAATCAAATTTGCTGTTCACTCTCAGCGATGGCTCTCTTCCCGTGTATTTTTTTGCAAGACTGCGTGGGGTAAGGTGTTCCATGAACTCTCTGGTTTTACTTGGTTTACAATGCTATGACACAGCGTCATTCTTTATAAAGCACAGCTTTATCTTCTTATTCTTATTATTCTTATTATTCTTCTTCTTATTCTTATTATTCTTATTCTTATTATTCTTCTTCTTATTATTCTTATTCTTCTTATTCTTATTCTTATTCTTCTTATTCTTCTTTCTGCTGTTCCCGTTCGGGGTCGCCACAGTGGATCATCCGTATGATGCGCATAGTGATTTGGCACATGTTTTACGTCGGATGCCCTTCCTGACGCAACCCTGGTCGCCTCTTACAACACAGGGATATGGTACACCTATTTTAACCGGGGTATGCACCGGCCCAGTATACTGGTACTCATTTCGCCGACCTCGGAATGATGACAGGCTGAGTCAACCCCCTGGTGTATTAATTCAGTGGCCCAACTGGTCTTGAACTCAGGACCTTTTGGATCCCAAGCCGCTGCCCTAACCAATGTGCCAACACCAGGCTCCAAAGCACAGCTTTATCAGGTGGCAGAAAAAAAATGTTCGTCAGTACAGGACATTTGAAATGCCGTATTAATGTAAACTAGGCCTTTCATGCATGTGCTGCATGAATGTTTTCAGTGACTCACTTCCACAAGCCAGGGCACATTTAAATTGCTGTTGCTTGGGGTGAAATCTGTAATTCCAATCATCCTTTTAACAGAATTATCAGCATTTAAACGAAAGAGTGGCAATTTCAAAATGGTTAAACATAATTGTTGTGTTCCTGAATGCAACTCGGACTCGAGAGAATATCGGAAATACAATAAATATCCGTGGATGAGAGTTGTCAAGATCCTACCATTTCCTGGTCATATAAGCGAGCTGCTGTCTTCACATTTGGGTCGGTTTCTGCAGACGTGGGAGGTCTCTGTTCCACTTCCTGAAACCCACCACCGTGTGGAGATAGCAACGCACAAGCACTCGCACACGCACACACACACGGATACTTTTGAGACCTGGGTGGGCTCTGGCCTCTGTTCCATCTTCTGAAACCCGGATATGGAGATAAAAACCAACAACACAAACTGGGAGCGACCAGCATGAGTTTGGGGAGCATTTTCCCTCCCACTGTTATTTGGGCCTTGAACCAATCCACATCGTTGGAAGTTTGCATAACGGGCAGCTGCAAGATCTCAGCCATGTCAATGAGCTGAGAAAGTTCTCCAACTCTTTCATTGTGTCGAGGCACACCCCTTTTTAGTCAGTTCCGAAGGAAGTGACATAAAATGGGGGTCCATGTCCGTTGGTCAGTCCGTCCGTCTGTACGTCTGTCCACAATCAATCTTTCGATCATTATTCTGCAACTTATGGTCAGAATGACTTGAAACTTGGGGAGATGACGCAGAACCTTCCGCAATAAAATTTCAGATTTGTCACCAATTGACTTAGTTAATTAGTCTTATCAATTAATCTTCAAAGTACTAAAACTCGTAGACTATTCATAGCTTTTGCTTCTGGTTTGGTATAATGGTTCTAGGGAACAATGTCAACAGCTTGTCTGAGTTTTTTCTGAATTTTTGTCCAGCAGGAAAGTTAATGAGTCTTAATCTATCTATAATTCCAGCAGTCTGTCTGTCTGTCTGTCTGTCACCGCCGTTTCTCGACAACCGCTGGTCCGATCTGATTTAAACTTGCCAGGAATATTGCCGGGGACCCGCGGATGTGCCTTTTCAAGGTTTGATGTTAATCGGACAAGCGGTTCCCAAGTTACGGCCATTTTATTGCCTTTTTCAGTGTTGGAAAGGTGTATATATCGCAGCTGAAGTGTCGTTCCACCTTATCACCTTATTATGCCATTTTTCCCAAAGATATCTCAGAATAATGATAACAGCATATTAATAATAATAATCATAGCACAATAATTGGCAGTAATAAAAAGAATAACGTCATACAATGACCAATGTCTGTCAACAAATAACGACCTATATATTGTCTGTCAACCAATGACAGGACACAATGCTATGTCACGAATGACGTCACAAGTAATGTTTATTTATTTATTTATTTTTTCTTTTTTTCCCAAGGGTTTGAAAGCTGTTTTTTTATTGTTGTGCTTGGTAGACATTTGTGAATACATTTACAGAGAGAGGGGTGAGAGAGAGGGGGAGAGAGGAGGTGGCGAGAGGGGACGGGAGAGGGTGTGAGAGAGAGGAGGGGCTAGACTAGGGGTGAGAGATGGGTGGGAGAGAGGAGGGGTGAGACAAGGGGGGGGAGAGAGGAGGGGGAGAGAGAGGGAAGACACACTTCTTCTTCTTCTTCATTTGATATGACGTCACAATTGACGCTGCGGACCTGAGTATGTTTCCCAAGTTATGGCCATTTATGATACGGTTGGTCCGATCTAATTGAAACAATGCCCCAATCCAGTCGTTGTTTACGAGAGCGAAGGAACGAAGCTGCCCCTACGGGCCCGCACAAGTGAGTATGAAGTTCATTAGGACCAATTAATCTTCAAAGCCCAAAAACTCCAAGAGTATTCATAGTTTTTGCTTTTTGTACGGTATAATGCTTCTATGGAACAATGTCTACACCTTATCGCAGCGTTTTTTTTTTTTTCCTGAATTTTTGCCCAGGAAGAAAGATAATGAGTCTTAATGAGGATGATGTTCATTGGGGCCGGAATAA
>NC_140961.1:108784155-108796655 GCF_056783735.1 Eptatretus burgeri | reverse complement strand
TGGTTGAAGACCTTGAGTGGGATGACTTTGGTGTTCCTTGGAACTCTCTGTCTTCTATGGAACTAAACCTTCAAGTTGATGAACTGGATTCAAACCTCTTATCTATTGAGGTAAGATTTTTTATTTTCCTATTTTCAAACTTTGATTGAAGCATACTCATTTAATAATTAAATAACTTAATTAATACATTATTATTTTCTCTCACAGGAAATTGTGTCTGAAATACGAAATGAAAATACTGCTTTTGCTACAACTTGGGGCGAAATTGTTGGCTTGGTTGAAGACCTTATGAGCGACCAAGACCCACAGAACGAGTTCGTCCTTGATGACCCAACCAAAGAGTTATACCTTGGAGACCAGCAAAATCCTGAAAAAGAGTTTTACAGCAATAGTACTCATTGTGAGTTATCAAGACAATACCCACTGAACAAGTTATACCTTGATGAGCCAGAATACAAGTTTTACCTTGGAGACTCACAAATTTTGAAAAAATCAGTAAATGAGTTATCCTTAAGAGACTTTGTAAGTTGGTTTTACTTTGAATACTTGAAATGTGGGTTCTGGATTGATAACTCACAATGTGATACATATCTTGGAAACTCAACGGGAATGTGGTTATACCTTGAAGACTTGGAAAGTTGGGTTTATGTTGGACACTTGAAACTTTTTTGGGGGCTTTTATTTATTTATTTATTTATTTATTATTATTATTATTTTATTTATTTATATTTTGGAGACTTTTGGAGTTGCTATCATTCTTTGGGATCTAAACCTATCGATGTAGTTCTTTGTCGGATGGTGCTTGATGGGAGCAAGATCAAGAAAGTTCTGGGAAGAAAGTGCAGGCTTACTCCCCCTTTCTACGTCATCAAACCTGAAAGCCTTAAAAGACAGAATTGGAAGAAGAAAAAAAACGTAAAAATATATATATATAGGTGGAAATCTCATTTTGAAAAAGACATTGTGTTGGGCGAGGATTGAGTTGGGGTTGAGATTTTGAACGTGAGGGTTGGTGTTGAGATTTTGAATGTGAGGGTTGGGACACACACACATACACATCAACAAACAAAAGTTAAGCCTTGACTATTCAGTTGAGGATTCTGTGTTTGGGGTTCACAGATCTAAGAACGTCCCCCTTGACACACATTATATACTGTTATACACCTCGGACTTGGCCCTCGAGTGTCCACAACGGTGTATAGTAGGAGGGAGTGAAGCGCCAACCTATTGCTCCCATTACACACACACACACAAACAAAAGTTAAGCCTTGACTATTCAGTTGAGGATTCTGTGTTTGGGGTTCACAGATCTAAGAACATCCCCCTTGACACACATTATATACTTGTCCCTCTAGTGTCCACAAAGGTGTATTATCTGCTTAGTTTTGTCTTTTGTAATTCCTGTGAATAAAATGAACCTAAAATCTCTTCCCCTTCCAAATCATATATTTTATAAGTCCAAGGAACTGTATCTATTACATCAACAATTTTAAAAAGTTCTTTCGTCCATCGTTCAGTAAAACCCTTTTCAAAATGAGATTTCCACCTATATATTCTTACGATATCACCAACTTTGAACTTAGGTTTTCTGACATTAATCTCTTTTTCATATTTTAATTTTGTAAATGTTTCTGATGGCTTCATATTCGTTGATGTGTGAATCGTGTCATTATACTTATCCACAATATCCTGAATAAAAGATGACCATTGTTGTGAACCGAGTTGTGTGAATTTTTTATATAGTCTCTCTTTTAAGGTACGATTAAAACGTTCAACAACAACTGCCTTCCCTTCATTAAAGGTACTGTATAATGTAATACTGTTATTTTTAGAAAATTCATAAATGTCTTGTTATAAAACTCTCTACCCTCATCAGTCCACAATTTCTTAGGTTTTCTCTTACTTTTATTAAATATCTGTTGAAAAGCTAACATAAGAGTATTACCTGTTTTGTTTTTTAAAGGGACAACCCACGCATATCTACTCCTCAAATCAATAACGGTTAAAGCATACTTGTACCCCTTATCATTATTGAGTTCAATCAAATCAGCAGACCAGATATAATCAACTTCCTTGGAATAAACTTTCCTTCTCTGAAACTTTGTGAATATTGGTTTATGTAATTCATCAGCTAATTGCTCTTCAGTCTTAATGGCATCATTAGAGCCTATAAGTTTTTGAATTTCCAAGTCCAAGTTTCAATTTAGCACTAATCATCTTCTTCACGATGAACCTATCAACTTTTTCTCTCAAGGTTGGATTTTGTATCAGAGACAAATTATACAACATTTCTCTATCGGCTTCATGCTTTTCTTCCAACGTTGTGGTATTCCCATAATCAATATCGTGTCTCATGCACACTTCATCAACTCTATTGATTGGTTTACTCCAGGATTTAGGATTGTCTGCCTCATCTAATCTTTTATCTAAGTTTGTGCCTGGACCACAGAAAGAATAACCTGGAAGATGTAATTCCCCTGGTATTCCAGTAGTTGTAAATTTACTTCCTGATAAAAACTTTTGTATATCTCCTCCGAGTTTGTGTTTGGAGATAAATTGATTTTTTTGAACCACACACCGAACATATACCTTTTTGTATAACCCTGTTATTTTTACTTTTAATATATGAAATATTTTTAGTATTAGTTTTCTTTTTACATTTGAGACAATAACTCATTTATTTATGAGAAAAATTCCTGCAGAGTGCAAAAACCTTTTTAGTTTCCAACATGCACATTTGAATCTTAATTTTTAAAACATAAAGAATCCTTAGAAATGCCTTCACTCTCTCCTCCATTTATTTAAGAAAAAACTTGAATTAAAATCCATATCTTGTCGATGCTAATAGTCTTGTCGAAAGTATTGCAAATAGACTTGTCAATTCTTTGTTTTCCTCCTCGGTGGGTTGAGTTATTTTCTGTAATACCACCAATCTTTTTTGAATCTCACTGGTTTCCATATTTTGATATTTATTCATTCTCTCTCTTTCCTCCCTCTCTCTCTTCTCTCTTTCCTCCCTCTCTCTATTCTCTCTTTCCTCCTTCTCTCTCTTCTCCTTTTCCTCCTTCTCTCTCTTCTCCTTTTCCTCCTTCTCTTTCTTCTCCCTCTCTCTATTCTCTCTTTCCTCCTTCTCTCTCTTCTCCTTTTCCTCCTTCTCTCTCTTCTCCTTTTCCTCCTTCTCTTTCTTCTCCCTCTCTCTCTTCTCTCTTTCCTCCTTCTCTCTCTCTTCCCTCTCTTCTTCAACTCCTTCCTCATCCCTTACTATACTTGAATCGTTTACACCCCATAGAATATTATACATATATTCATCAGGATTTCTTGTTATTCCTGTATCCAAAATAATTTTTTACAACAGGATACCAATAAAATTTCTTTTGAATTTCTAAAAGAGCCTTACCTTTTCTTAACCTTATAATTTTTTCATTATTTAACATTCTAATTAAATCTAAAGTTGTTGGTTTATCAACATCAGCATAATGCCAATCTTTTATTGAAAATACCTCATTCTTATGTTGTAGAACATATTTATTAAAATACCGAATACCCTTTTCTTGAAGGTATGCTTGAACACAGAAATGATAATTTTCTTGAAGCCTTCTTGCTGTCATTTATGTATTAGAAATATATGTTAGAATAATATTATGGCACGAAACACCTCCCCATCTTCCCATAGTTAAATCATTTTGTATTTCCTTACTTATTATATATAATCCTGTTTTTTCTGTTTTCATGAGATAAACAAGGGCAAAACCATTATTATATTTACCCTTATTAAATTCTTTTATTTGTTGTTTACTAATCGTGGCTCCACAAAACTCATTCTCGATACCAAGTGGATAATATTCTTCCTTACGAGACTGATTTAATTGTTCCAGGTCTTCGAGGTTAATTTTAAATGACCAATTATACCCTAAATCATTCATATCATACCCCCATTGTTCTATTCTCATACAAACGATACGCCCTTCTTTATAAAAATTTATTTTAATTCGAACTGTGAATTCTGTATGACCTGGAGATAATATCAACACTTCTGTATCTTTAGAATACACAGCCGTTTTATTTAAGTATATATATTGTGATAAATCGCTTAATCTCACCAAGTCATTTGCGTCAGTCGGGCTTGGATAATTTTTTAATTTATAAGCATTTTTCATGTTAATATTTTTGTTTATATTATATTTATGTCGTTCAGCCTGTGCCTTTGTGTAATAATTTGATAAATCAATATCCAGTTCTTGAGATACACCAAAGATAGAACCATCTTTACCAACATAAGTCATTTATATTAGATTAAAAATAATATCATAAAATTTTTTATTTTTGTTGAGTTGAAATAACACATATAGACATAATTGACCACAACACTTGGAATTTAATTCTTGGACTTGAAATGTTTGATAAACACCATTCTGTAAGAATTTTATGACTTCAACAGGTGGTGGAAGACCAAAACTATCAAAATAATATTTGTCTTGACTATTAAAAATACAAACCCAATGAGAACCGTTCCCATCATTATCTTCTAAGTTCATAATAATATTCTTTGTATGTTTCGACACATTTGTTAATTCATCTCTCATACAAATAACCACATTATGAATTTTTAATTTCTTACAATATTTGGCAAGTTGTAAATTTGATGTTGTATTCTTTCCAAATTCTTTCAACCACTCATCAATGCTCATTTATTTATTAGAAAGATATAATCCATTACCTCTTTTCGTTAATTTTACACCTGCTTGTGCTATAGAAGAAAGCATATCTCCAACTAACAATCTCGCTTTATCAGGCAGACCTTCAAGTTTTTCAGCAAAATCTACAATTACACCACTTCCACTAATTTGTTTCTCCAACTCTTTGTTATGTCTTTCCAATTCTTTTTGAGCCTGGAGTTGAGCCTTCCTTTCGTTGGCAGTTTTGACCGCTGTTGAAATACCACCCGTCAATGCTCCAACCGCACTTAAACCAGCAAATAAAGGAATTAGAAATGGGAGAAATCCTCCACTCGTCTCTCTTATTGAATATTTTTTCAACATTGGTTTTGTCATTTTAATTTTAAGTGAGCCAGTGTCATTCAAGATTTTAACCTGTTCTCTTGTGAGCAAAACATCAATTCTTACTGCTCCTTTTCTCTGAATTGTATTAACGTTAATCGTACAAGGCTTTTGATTTTGAACACAAGATGATAGTTTATGAAGATTGATTTGATTAACATATACCCCAGTTGGTACTTTGCCACTCATTTATTTAACAAAAAATTATGTGAGACTAATCATCACACCATTATCTGTATTAATCTGCAATTCTGTTTCTTCCAAAAGCAAACAATATGTATCAACTTCTTCACTCTCTCCTCTTTCAATGTATAGGGAAGTATCCACTCGATTAGACTTTATAGTTTCTTTTTGAGCGCTCAGGTCAAACGTATAGATTGTATACAAACTTTTAAATGCTGTCATATCCAAAATAGGTTCTTTATTTCCATTACTTTCACACACCTTTTGGTAAGACTTGTATGCTTCAGCAAAATCATTTTTTCCCAATTAATTTCCAATCTATCTCGTGGATAAAATGTTCCATCTAGAGAAACGCGAAGTTGTTTCACCTTAGCATTATCACTCAATGCATTATTCTTATCAGTCGCAGTATCACCATCTGGCTTTTTAAAAATCATCCACAGATATCGTGGCTTTCCTTCCAGAACACCCAAATTCCACGTGTAAGTAGTTTGATTGAGTTTAACGTGTTGACATCTTCTTTTGAGGTATGATACACTGAGTGGTTTTTTGAGTTAAGTCTTCGATTCAACATCTCTTCTGTTTTAAGATTAGGAGTATATTCACTGATATACCAACTCATCTCCTCAATTACAAATTTATTCTGATCACCAAAAGCATTACCAACACCAAAAAGCAATCTATTTTCATTATCATTCCTTTGTAGTTGAAATCTAATTTTAAGACCATACAGAACTTTATCATAATCACAAAATCCAAATATACCTTTAAGAGGAACTGCCACAGTAAAACTATTTTCTGCTTTTGTATCATCATTATACATTCCTTTCCTTTGAATATATCCAGGGTCTGTGTTTGTTCCCGTTGACATATCAGGAATAAAACCTTCGACAGACCCCTTTCCCATTCTATCACTGAATGTATAGAGTGTAAATTTCATCATTTCAGATACAGCAGAGACATAATCAACCGCTTCAACTTCTTGTGTTCCAATATACAATCGCACACTATCAAACATTTTCCAGAAGAAATCATTTACAAGTGTAGCGTTTGTGTTATTCCCAGCCTTAGTGAATTTAAATTTACACAACAAGAAACTTTCGGAGAGATTCAAATAGGTTTGTTGATTATTTATTTCAAAACTTTTTGTACCATTTGTATTCCAGTCTGTTCCAGTTATTGCATTTACCTTGAAGTAATCTTCTTTTTAGTGGAGTTTGAGATAATAATAGTATCATCCAAATCATAGATACTATCAATTGCTTCCATACTTGTATTTATTTAGGAAAAAAGATGTTAAAACTTTTGAAACCCTGATCCAAGTATTTGAATTATTTTCTGTCGTTCTTGGGGGGACAACTGAGTTTTACCTTTCTTAATTTCTTTTATTGCTTGTAATTTATGAGATTCTTTCTGAGCATCTTTTATACTCTTTACAGCACCTGCTACATTTCCCACAGCAGAAGCAGTTGAACCAATTAGGTCTTTATGTTTAAGAATAGTTGAACCAATACCCATGAGAGTATCAATTATCCCATCTCCTCTAAATTGATGTCCAACACCCCTTTGTCTCTTAGGTTTATAGTATCCTCTACCAAGATACATACCTTCACCCTTGTAGTACGGGGAAAGGAACATCCCATCCCCTGTAATTATTTTATATTTTCCCAACTCGTGCTTCCTCACAATAACCATCGTATTTATTTATTGAAAAACTTCACGTAGGTGAATTCTGATGGATATAACTTCTCCATTAAAAGAGATCACACGATTATCTTGGTCGGTTATCCTAAAATTTACTCTGTGTATGGTTTTTCCTGACACAGGTAGATAAACCAAATTTTTAGGCTCCATATTGAATTTATAACCAATTGGGGTTGAGTATGCGCTGAATGAAAATATTGTATTTGTTTTTAATCCATCATTATAAGCACCATCAATCAAATCACAGTGAATTAACACCGAATTTATTCCTGAGGATATTTGAATGACATTATCACTGTAAAACGTCCCATTAGTTTCAATCTTTTTGAGGAGAAACCTAATAACTCTCTAAATGAATTATCAATTGTGAAATCAACCTTGTAGTTATTTTTAACTTTAATCGTTGATTTTGAAGTATGTTTTTGAATGTTTATAACAATATTTTTTGGTTCATCACCCTGTTCTTTCATAAGACGAGCAATTTCGGAAGATATTTGAGAAATCTCGTATGCTCCGGGTGAGACTGTTATCGTTTTGTATCCACTTCCCGGATTATAACTAAACTTGTCATTTTTCTCGGTTATATTAAATAAGGTATTATAAGTCTCCATGGACAATAAAGATGCCTCATATTCTTTTGTTGTGTCAAGTTGTAGTGGGTATGGGAATGAAGATGTGTGGTCGCTTGTTGTGAAATTAAAACTCAGGATTGTGCTTCTCATCTTATTTAATATGAGTTAAAATGTCTTTATATTGAGATTTATTAATTATTTTCATGTTCATCAACTGGTCTAAAATGGCTGATGCTTCATTAAAACAATTGTTATTTCCAGCCTTCTTACTGCCGAACAACAATAACAGTCTATTAACTAATTGCGATGGGTCATTTGGAAGAAAACTAATACCTGAACCAAGGATACTTAAAGCCTGAATAATGTGTTTCTCCTTCTCATTCTTCCTACTTTTACCAGAAAGAATAACCTTATAATTTAGAGTGTTCAGCAAATCAATATATACTCTATCATCATTATTTTCCATATCCAATGGTTTATCAATATACTTTGATTCATCCCTCACAGTTGAACCTTGTCTTCCATCTTTTGTGAGAAGAAACATTAATCTCGGAGTTAGTTTAACAGGGGGTTGAGCAGAACTTAAGAACCTTAATTCATCATTAAATATCAATACCTTTTCTTTAACAAGATGAAATATTGCTGGTTGTTCTGTTGGAATGAGTCCTGCTTTGGTTTTTGAATCCGCTGAATATTCATTGTTTTGAACAGCATTCACAATATAATCAGGGGGTTGATTAATCTCTTCCAGTTGTTGAAATAAACCTTCATCATCATATTCTAATTCTCCTAAATGCTCTAATTCTTCCTCCGTCATTTGACTGAAATCTTTTAACATTTGAAGCTTTCTAGGAGTATATTCTACTGTGGGAACTGTGGAAACATCTTTCATTTTTCTTGGGAAGTTTTTAAAAGTGGTTTAAAAAATTTCTCTTGTTTTTTTCAAATGCTTCTTCGCCCGTTAGTTTCTGTCTGCGTTTCTTCTTTATGTCTTCCTGTTGTTTTACAACTTTTGAAACCAACTCTTGATGTTCCTTAAATCTTCTTGCTCTTTCTTTTGTATCCATTTATTTATTGTAAAATATCATTTAATGAATTGTAAAGATCAACAGGGAAATTTTCCTTTTCTTCATCATTCAAGTAGATGTGTTCAAATAAATCCTTTTCTTTAAATATTTCATCAAATTCTTTATTAACATTAATGCGAGTTGTAATTTCTTCTTCACTAATCCTTGCATCTCTGCTTTTCATACGTTTGTGTTGAGTTTCTTCATCAACATCAAAACCGAATGATAAAATCTTCACTCCGCTCAGATATTTAATAATTTGTCTCGTTCCTTCTGGATTAGTTTCTAATATCCCAACACCACCAGATTTTAGTTTCTTTAACTCACTCTTACAATGTGAATATTTTGTTGTACCAAGAGAAACCTCCTCAAATATTTGTCCTTCATTCCTCAATCGCATATGTTCCTCCACTGAAATATAGTGATAATCTTCACCTTTTACTTCTCCAGGTCTTATTGCTCTAGTTGTTGTTGATACAATGCGTATCACGGGGTGTTTTTAAGTAAATTTACAATATTCTCATTTGTACTACACAAGAACCTTGATTTATGAAAGTTTTTTCCAGAAGCAGATTTACCCACAAGATTTATAATAATAGTTGTCATTTATATATGTAATTGTTTATAAAACAAAAAATATATCCCTTAATATCTCATCTTGTTTCACAACAATATATTTATATTTTTCAGTCGTGTGCTTCATATAATCCTCAAATTTCTTTTTACTACATAATGTAGAACAATTATCTCTCCAAAAATTATTGATATCTATTGAATTTAACTTGAATAAAATAAAAGTATTAGCATTGTTTCTGATGGAACGACGAGGAAGTTGAAAGTACGATTGACTAAGATAAATACAATTACAAGAAGAATGTCTCCCTCTTGTGTAGTAGCTGTCCATTACCGTTTGGTTTCTCTCATTAACACAATCATCAAAGATAACGAGGTTCTTTTTTGATTTATCCAAATCTTGGGGAGACGGTATATCATCCGTATTATCACTAAGAATACAAGTTATAAGATTTGATTTCTTTTTACATCTCTGTGTATCACAAAATAGTTGAATTATATCTTCAATGTTATAATCATTTAGGTTTTTTTGACGTTTAAATAAACCTATTATATCTTCTTTTAGAAGACCAGCATTAAAACCTTGTGAGAGTAGTTGATACTCTGGTTGAAAACTCGACTTTGTGAAAATTATTAAATTATCATAATCTAAAAAGTTGGGAGTGAGGAGCATTTTTAAAAGTAAGCAGGTTTTTCCACATCCACTTGAACCAACTATGAGACATCTTAATGAATTTGGGAGATTTTTATGGTTGTTAAATTTTATCTTATTTTCCCAAATAGGTAAAAAATCATTCATTTATATATTTGAAAAACAGGTTATTTAATTTATTATTGGCTTTTTTAGAAACTCTATATTTTATCCTAAGTTCAGGTTTAATTTCAAGATAATCCATTATTTTATTTATACAATATCTTGTGTTGATATTTCCCTGAAAATTACATCCATGAATAATATACAACAACAATCCTTTGAACATTTCTCTTATACGTTCAGTTTCTTCCCTTGTAAGGAAAGGTGTGTTATCATCCTCATACTTTACATTCATTTCTCTAATCAATCTTGTAAAGTAATTCATTTTTGGTGTAAATCTAAAAGAATTATTTTCCTTTTTATATTTTTATTATCATTAATTAGAAGATAATCACAGAATATACATTGTTTATAGGCTTTTGACTCTGTGTTTAATCCCTGTCTTTCACACGCAGGACAATTCTCAAATTTGTCATATGGAGAATCAGGAAAGTCTAGCATATTTATAAAGTAAAACTTTACTTAAACTGAAATTCATCTATACTTTCAGTTGTATATTACCATCGATATCGATATACTTTTTTCATTATCAGATTCAACGACAACATTTTTTATATTAAAGGTAATTTTAAAATTATCGTTAACTACTATTGAACGAAATGTCATTTCACCTGATATATTAACATCCTTTATTTCATCAAGATTTACATCTTTAGGGTTGTTGAAAAAAATACAAATTTCTCCTTGCATATTACAGATGGTCTTATCTTTTCTTTCTAAAGCTTCATCCATAAGGTTTTTGTTCTTTGATACTTTTTCTTGTTTCATTGCTTTTTCTAGTTTTGAATATATTACTAGAAGGAGAGGAGAAACTTTTGTTAGAGATACTTTAATTGATGTTCTACCAGGTATACTAAAAGCCCTTCCACTGAAGGAAATTGAAGAACTCATATTATTTACCATAATAGTTTTTATCCAATAGTTGTTATATTTATCTTTGTTCAATTTTACATCCTTGACATATTTCTCAGTATCTTTAACAGATGAAGAGATTGATTGAAACTTGTCTTTTGTGTCTTGAAACATTGTATTTATTAAGTGAAAAAGTTGGAGGATAAAATGTTTTTAAGCACAGATTCACCTATAAATTAAACGAAATTTTCATCAAGAAAATTTTAGTTGAAGCAAAGTTTTATTCTATAAATATGGTGAATACAACGTACTGCGATGTTTGTAATCACGAATATAAACATTATAGAAAACACCTCCGAACCAACAAACACACATTTAATCTATTTCATCAAATATCTCCTCTTGAGTTGGAAAGAAAACATTGTGATATCTGTTCAAAGGATGTTTTGAAGAGTAGTTATAATCAACATCTTCAATCACAAAAACACAAGAAAAATGAGTTTAAAGTAAAGGGAGACTATTATATTAAAAACACTGATGAGGCATTTAAAGGGCATATAAAAATAAGGATTTTTCAATTTGGAGAACCCGGTCCATCATCAATAGCTGAATCAATTGAAATAGTGAAACCCGATGTTGAAAAATTTATTAAAAAGACATTAAAAGAAATAAAAACTTTAAAGTTTTATATGGGAGTGAAAATGAATATGAAAAGACAAGATGAAGAACAAACTCCTTATATGAGAACAGATCTTCATTTTATAACATCATTTCAAGATTTTTTGAATAGTGGGGTTTATGAAGAACTATCAAGACAAGAGGAGGATGTTGATAATACAGTGGTAGGAAGTGGATTCAATATTAAAAAAATCATCTTTTTAGATATACACATTCTAAAATCAAACCCTCTTAAAGCTTCTTCTTATATTGAATTACCAAAAGAAATAAAACTAAAGAAGGCAGTTGTTAATATTAAGAACAATGATAATAAATGTTTTCTCTGGTCTGTTCTTGCTCACTTACATCCACCAAAATGTAATTCAGAAAGAGTAAAACAATATATGAAATATGAGAATACCTTGGACATTAAAGATTTTAAATTCCCAATGCCACTAACAGATATTCCTAAATTTGAGAAAAAGAATAATCTTTCTATTAATGTATATGGATTAACGGATACAAACAAAGTTCAAATATTAAAAATTTCAAACAACTATAAAAATGAAGAAACACACATTGACCTTTTATATTTTAGTGTTGGAAAGAATTCACATTACACATACATCAATAATTTATCAAGATTAATCTCTTCTCAGGTATTCAGAACAGCAAACAAAATATATCCTTGTAAGCGATGTCTTAATTCATTTCATACAAAAGAACGATTAGAACAACATTCAAAATATTGTAGTAATCATAAATCAGCTGTAATTACAATGCCTAAACCTGGTGAAAAGATTTATTTTGAAGATTATAATAAATCTATCATGCACCCATTTGTGATATACGCTGATTTTGAATGTATCCTTAAAAAGATAAATACTGCTTCTCCTAATCCAAAAGAACCATATACAAATAAATATCAAAAACATATTCCTTGTGGTTTTTGTTATTATATCAAATCATCTGTTGGAGAAAAGTATAACAAACTTGAACATTATCGTGGAAAAAATGCTTC
>NC_140961.1:108739155-108776655 GCF_056783735.1 Eptatretus burgeri | reverse complement strand
AGTCACACAAACAGACAAGGGGAAAGATAAAAATAAAAGAAAACCCTCCCTTTTTGCCGGTACTCAGCTTGTGTCCAGAGATGACCTTTTAGGAGGCTCACAGTCATCGAACTGTGTAGCCACTGCACAGGAAAATGCACCAAAAATGGCGCCAAGTCGTTCTGCGGTCACCTACGTGAAGTGTGGCACGGGCCGTCTTCAACGCCAGGAACCACGAACCACCGTACAGCTTCTTCTCATGATCGAGATTGCCACACCGCTCGCTCTAAGTAGCAGGTCTACACACACCAAATGGTGCTGCCTTTCTCCTTGATCATACAACAAGGCGATTGCTGAGGCTCTGAGATAAGGCCAGGAGATGCGCTCTTCTTCTTCTCTCCTTAAAAACGTACAAACTTCACGACCCAGCTGAACAATCAATGGCTAGTGCCTTGCTCCCGCACGTGAGTAAATTAACAGAGCACGAACAATGAGAATCGCACAGGCTTCGTCGTCCCGAGAGGAACTAGAGCCTCACACTTTGCTTCCAACCGCCCTCTTGTCTCTCTTGCCCCTTCTCCTTCTCTCAAAGCGTACAAACTTCATGACCCAGCCGAACAGTCAACGGCCAGCATCCTGTTCCAACGCACGAGCAAATTCACACAACATAACACCGTTAATCACACTGCCTTCTTGACCGTGTCGAGTTGAGCCGAAAAAAAATGAGACCCTCTGTGTTCTAACCACCGTCTCCAAACAATCATCCTCCCTCTTATGTCACACCGACCATTCATCAGCCTCAGGAGCATGGTATGTCGGGAGAAAGCTGGGAAGGCGGGGTTTTTGTCTGCTCAGTTATTGTTGTTGTTGGTGAAAACGTGATTCTTTTATTGCCGGCTTTGTAAATGCAAAAAACTAGGAAAAGGTCACAGGGACAATGACATACCTGTGGGACTAGCCTTAAACTGTACTGAGTTAACACAGCACCACCCCCCCCGTGTGGTGACACATAAACTATCCTAAGCTAATGTTTTTTTCTACTTAATTTACATCGAGATGTCTCCTACTCATCCACAGACCATGCTATGCTATACAATCCTATCTTTATGATGAAATATTCCTCCATCTACCCCACAAACATTATGTATATATGTATAGAGTCGTAGAGAAAGTCCATGAGGGGTCTGACTTGCACTGATTGGTTTGTTCAAGTTGAACGCACAGTTGCAGCTGTCAAGTAATATAAGAGCATAAATGAAAAAGTAAAGGGAATTTTGTGAATAATTTTTAACCAGGAAATTTCTTTAACTTTTTGATTTTTTCCGTCATACATTGCAATTCCAGGTGAATTACATGAATATTCATCTTGCGGTGTTGTATCTTCAGCCGATCAGGGTGTAATAATGTGTTATTACTTGTTAAGCAGCAGACTTCAGTTGTAATGGATATGCTAAGGGAGGGGTTGTCGATTGCAGACCTTTGACAAAAGCAGTAAATATTTCATTACCAATTTAAAGTTAATTGCGTGCAACTTGCACCGATGCCCAGCAGAGGCGCGTGTTGCAAACAGCCCCTTCTGGACACCGCGGTGAGTTCAGTTGAATGCTCACCTGTTGCATTTTTAAAATGAAAATTGCATTTTTAAAACAATGCAAATGCATTTTTTTAAAAAAATCTGCTGGGGGTTTACAACGAACGGCCGGTGGAAGATGATTCTTGCCTGACCAGTGCAAGGAAACTTTTTATGAACGTGGGTTTGAGTGTAGCCGGACGGATGTCCGTTTGTACGAGAAACTCCAGTGTGTCTACATAACGTTTTGCCCGCACAGTACATCATTTTCCCGCCTGTAATTTGATATCGACTCACTGAACCATAGACAACATCAGCCGATGCTTAATTGCATAATTACTTGTTGTTCCAGCATTTAATCAATTGCAATATTGACAATACTACATTAGCTTCGCACTGAAGGTAATTCCTCATTGGCAAAGGATCGTTTATTGTCTCGTCGCACATTACTGATAGAAAAAGGTCAAATCCGAAGTATAATGCGCCATCATTATGCACAGCTTTATGAGTAGGGTGCAGGTGTTGATAAGATATATATATATATATATATATATATATATATATATATATATATATATATATATATATATATGCTATCTATTCAACGACCGCAATTATTCCTACTTTCTTTTGGGATCGAACGGGGAACTTTTTTGGTGCAAGTCTTTCACGAACCGGGTGGCCAGGCCTGACGACTGACAGACTGAAGGTGACAGGAATTTGTAATTGGTTGAGGGTGCTGGCAATGACTCACTTACCCTTCAAGAATGCCACTGTGTAGTCATTAAACACAACCACTAAATGCTATCAGACAGGACTCCCAAGTTTAACTTCCATCGGATAGACTGCACACACAGAGAAGAAATCCCCCTCGCCCCTGTAAAACACCGGGACGACAAAGACTATTGCTGGCTTAACAGCCCTGTCCTCCCGTTTAAATAACACTAGGTGGGTTGACTCAGCCTGTCACTCAAAATGAGTACCAGCTCACTGGTACCAGGGGCATCGACAGCACAGCCACACTTCCAGAAATGATGCAACCAGCAGCCATAGGCTCTGTACGAAACAATAACTAGCATCCGTTGAAGACAATGTCTTCGATATCCCCCACCATAGTAAATGAAGATTAACAAACTTATATTCCCTAAGCGTGTGCAATATGTATGTAAAGTTTCCCCTTGATCTGACCAGCCATTCTGGAGAAGATGTTTGAAGGTTTTAGGGTAAATTCAATATGGCCGCCAAAGCATGTGATCTATCAATTAGAAATTAACAAACTTCTGAAAGGATGTCTTGGGGAAAGTGTGTGTGAAATTTTTGCCTCGATCTGTCCAGCCGTTCTGGAGAAGAAGATTTAAAAAAATTATTAATTTTCAATCCAAGATGGCTGACGAACCATGTGACCTATGACGTAACTTTAAATTCTGCCTCCAATTCTCCAGTGGAATACGTGTGTGAAGTTTCGTGTTAATCGGATGAGGTGTTTTTCTATCCAAGATAGCCGCCAAACCATGTGACTTGTGACGTCATAATTTTTACTATGTATGCAAACATGATTGAAGAGGATAGTTACAAATTTTGGCTTCGTTAGGTTATGTGATTCCAGAGAAAACATTATTTTTCTTGAATCCAACATGGCTGCCAAAACATGTGACCTATCAATTAGAAAATATCAAAAGGCACCAGTTCACCACTTGCTTGATATGTGTACCAAATTTCGTAAATATATCTTGAGGGGATTTGTACTTCAGCTCCGGAAATGAAATGTGACGGACGGACAGAACCCATTTCTATATCCCCCGCCAACATCGTTGGTTGGTGGGGGAGAACAACCAGGATGACAGTTTATAGCTAGGTTGAGATTCAAACCCTGGTTTAACAGCTCAGAGGCAAGTACAATACTTTTGAACCGTCTTGCCGGACCAGTTTCTGACCCTGGTGTTAGTTTTTTGCTTCATATTCGAGTTGTGAACGGAGTCGATTTTTTTTACCTCTGCCACCGAAGGTGTAGGAAGTTATATTTTCACCACTTTCTGTCTATTTGTCTGTCTGGCTGTGTGCAGGATATCTCAAAAGATTGTGGACAGGTTGGCTGTGTGACAAGGACACACTGCTTAGATTTTCTTGAAGATCCAAATCTGGATCTGGCTACTAGAATTTTTAAAGTGATTCTTTTTCATTGAGAGATAGGGCCAAGATGATAATATATAGCACGATATCTCAAAAAGATGAGCACAGATTTGGATGAAACTTGCTGGACTCTTTGGGTGTGTGGCAAGGACGAATTGATTTGATTTTGGTGAAGATCCTAATCCAGATCTGGATATGGTAATTACTTAATTTTTTTTCAAAGTGATTCTTGACCATTGAGAGATAGGGCCAAAAACGATATAGTACTGTAGAGCATGGCATCTCAAAAATGTATTGGGCCCGATACGCTCTCTTGGATCAGGCATTACGTGGCGGGGGTATGCGCTCTTCCAAGTGCCCTTCGAGTTGTGTCCTGTTTTACTCATTTATTTATACATTTTACCTTTTGTGGTGATTCAGGAATCAAAATGTCAATCCTTACTCGTTGTGTGAATTGCCAACATTTGCATTCATTAAGACCTTTGCATGTGTCGTAGTTGTTTTTGGTTTCAATGATATATTCCTTTTTGTTTCATATGCAGTGGTGTTGCTCTGAAGAAGCAATCCTGATAACCGAGTTTACTGGCAGAATCAAAGCAACATCTGAATTGGAATACTGTTCCACGAGCATCCCAGTAATAACTAATAACGACGAATACAATGGCATTTGTCGAATGCCTACCCTCTGTAGACCTTGCTCTTTCATCCATTCAGGCAACGTTTTTCAGGCTCAATGCCACCCTGTTCCAGATTGCTGTAAAGTTCAGCCTTCAAAAACAAAGCAGCTCTGAATAAGCTATCAGCAATGAAATAAAACAAATTGAGTATTAACAAATGCTGTTCAATTTGACAATGCACAAGCCGAGTGTGTTGGTTGGAAAATAACAAGTTTTTAGATTCAGACAAAATTATGTCTAAATGCTCTCTCTATTAGTTGTTTTAAATGTCGAACCTTCACTAGCAAATGGCTTACATGGTAATCTTTTAAATACAGCAATGCAACAATGTTTTATAGGCCACACTCGCCTCTGATCTGTCCACTGTGGGTTTGAATCTCGGGCAACCTATCAACTGTCATCTTGGTGTTTCACAGGCTGGGAGATTAAACAATGTGTGTGTCAACCCTCGGGTGGACGTTGAACTGGGGGTCCCATCTGCTGGTACTTGTTGATGGACGTTAACCATCTCACGGTGACCTTCTCAAAGAGTAGCCGAGCTATTGCCGGTACCATGTACAAATTACAGATTCCTGCTCAAATCTACTTGGTGAGTCGAAGTGTTGCGGGGCCGGGTATCGGTGGCGAGTACGACAACTAGAGGGAGCAGTAGAATTGGCTCCACCGAACACACCGGAATTGAGGTCGTGCCATTTGGATAAGTCCAAAAGGCACGGGTCCCTTACTGGACCATTAATCGCCAATAATTGGGCCGCGTGGGGTAGGGTCAATTTCCAAATTTCAATATACCTAATTACCCACGCGGACAAAGCTACCGGGGAATTCACACCCTCGACGGACCTCGAGCGTAACGAGCCGTTACGGTGCCCGAACCGTGTGTAACCCGAGCGGAGATTACCAAGGCCCGTTGGACCAAATTAACAATTTACGGCCTCGCTATTTCTCAACACACACTGTGCCAAGCCAATGGAAGAAACAGAAACGAGCTGGAACATTTAACAAAAGGGATATTTATTTATAATGGGGCAGGGGAGCACGCAAGAAGGCAAAGTTAACCGAATAAGAAAATGTAATTTACAATGAAAGGCAAACACTTATACAATTCTACTTACAGACGGGGCCCACACACACACACACACACACACACACACACACACACACACACACACACACACACACACACACACACACACACACACACACACACACACACACACACACACACACACACACACACACACACACACACACACATACACACACACACACACACACACACACACACACACACACACACACACACACGGACCTCAATGGGTCTTCAATCAGTAGAGCCGGGCCGGGGTAGCTGTCCCACCTCATCTGGTCACACCGACCTGAACCACCACGGTGGGACTCGAACCCATGACCTTGGTGTTGAGCAGTCTGCAGTCTTGGTGCTGGCAACAACGACCACAGACCATTCCGCAATCGCCACCAGGACTGCAGACCGCTATCGCCACGATCCACGATCCTCCAGAACGCACTCTTGTCTCTCCAACACTCGTCCAGACAACCATTCTTCTCCCCTTGAGGAGGGAGGGGCTTCTTCTCCCCGCCACTCGCCTCCTGATTGGATGGTTGGTTGTCAGGCGACTCGTGGTGGCCTCCCGATTGGCCAGGTCGAACACTCCATCTGGCTAAGGCGGAGCCACCCTTGGGTGATAGCTTCCCTGATTGGGCAAGGGGTGGTCTGGTGGGAGGGGCAACGACCACCCTCCCACCGTGCGTGTCTGAGAACCGAAACGGAACAGCCAGGGGAGCACCCTATTCTCCATCCACCCTCGTAGCGGGGAGGGGCGATCTCGGGTCTGCTGTCGGGCCGGCCGCCGTTGTTTGGACGTGCTCACGGTGGGCGGAGGGAACCTCACCCCTGACCGTGACACGATGCACGTGGGCGATGGTGTTGTTGATGGAGAGGATGTAGTTGTTGAAGATGTAGAAACCTAGTTAAAAAAAAAACAACTCGTAGTGCACACGATATTCCCATCAGACAGAAGGAGGAATTCTTACTGTAAACACATACTTATTGAAATAACTGAACTACGGGGACTCTGACTGTCTGTGCGCAGATGGCTTCCAAATCCGTAACAGAGGGTACAGGCACGCCAGCTATTCGTGAAAGACTTGGGCCACAAACTTTCCCTGGCCAACCCCACAATGTGGGAATTATTGTGGTCATTGAAGGGGAACCCAAGCGTTCAGACCACCTCGATGCTAATCTATCCCTCTATACACTTCAAAATAGATTTAATGTCATTTTTTTTACATTTGCGATTTCTTAAGTTGGTAATTTTGCGATTAAAAGTCTAGATCTTCTTCTTCTTCATCTTCTTCTTCGTGATTAGCCATGCCGTCGCACCCAGGAGTCGACCGCCATGTCTGTACTGTCGACGGGTTACATCGCGGTACTACTTAACTCAAACAGCGAATAATTTTCGATTTTCCACAAATATACCAAGTTGGTGCATCCTTGGTGATTGTAGTAATACAATCAGAGATGGTTTCTTGCGACACCAATGGCTGAAAGACCCTAAGTTTGCCATAAATTGGACGAGGTTTGTTCAAAATACCCGAGTGTGGATCGGGCTTGAGAAAATGTTCGCTTTTGCGCTCGGAACATGTTACAAAGCAGTGTTAAGAAACAACAGCGATGGCTATGGATCTTGTGGTTATCCACCACGATTGAGAGAGGATGCCATCCCCACGATTAAGCGGAAGAAACAGCCGTCGCTCAACTGTAACACCATCTCTATCGAGCTGCTGGCACATGCACACGGATGGACGATTTGAGTGGTGAATGAAATGCCAGTGTTGGCCTTCTGGTGACTGATCTCACCTCGCCACCAACCGCCTCAATGGTGGGACGCAGCACGGACATGGCATGGGCATGACATGGCAGGACATGGCACAGACACGACAACAGACACAAATGGCAGTCCGGGAAAGTATAAAATGGGATGATGCCGTAACATACAGGATACTGGTCAACCTGTAACGGTGGGACAAAGCCTTCGTCACTCGTTTTGTCGGCAGTGTACATGCTGTGTCCGTGCTGTGTTTGTGCTGTGTCCATGTCATGCCATGTTTGTGGCCATGTCAGAGTAGCCCCGTGTCGTGCTGTGTCCCAGCGTTCGCATCGTTCGCACAAGGCTGAATCTGAATCGTTCGCTGAATCGTTCGCACAAGGCTCAAAGCGACGTGGCTCCGTAATTCCCCCAAAAGCATTTCCATCATTAATTTTCTCTCCAATAGTTTCTTCAAAATCCCACTGATCAGTTTCAACATTCTGAGAACCTTCAGAGTTCCTAATGATGGTGGAATCAGTATCGGAATCGGAGCTTGACCCGCACTTTCTCCATGTAAAGCCACCATTTAGATCAAGGTGTGTTCTGAGTATGACGTCACTGGCAAAATTGAAAATCGACATTCTAGGGCTTTTTTCGACACTGTGATTGGCAAAAAAGTTCACATTTTTTTTCTCTCTTCAAATTAGACAGTGGTTATTGATTTTAAATGGTTTTCAGAAAAAAAATGCATTGGGGTTCCCTTTTAAAGAGTTCTCTTGTGTTTTATAGGACTGTCCATATAGCAAGAAAGACTCCTTTTCTTTCCTTGTATTGGTTTACGTAGAGTTGCGACACAAAGGCAGACTGACCAAATTGACACAACGTATCACGCGGACACAAATTGCAATGTACTGTCATGTCATATCTGCTGGCAGGTGCATGAATATTTACCGAAACCAAAAGGTTCGTGTCTGCAATATTCAGAACGGTTGTGTGCACCAATGCAGCTGAAGAACTAAAGGCAATATGAATTGCATCTCAGCTCGGAGGCTCCACTATTCATGAAGCTTCGTAGGTATACCTTTCCCAGACAGCC
Source organism: Eptatretus burgeri (assembly GCF_056783735.1). Classification (NCBI taxonomy): domain Eukaryota; kingdom Metazoa; phylum Chordata; class Myxini; order Myxiniformes; family Myxinidae; genus Eptatretus; species Eptatretus burgeri. Next base: position 108,768,375 of record NC_140961.1, on the reverse strand, counting down.
AGCAGTGCCGGTGCTGCAACTAGCATTTGATCGGCAGGGTCAGCCTGAAATTGGGCTAATACCCGGCCTGTTTGGCAGGTTTTTCTGTATCATCAAGGTTGTGCTTGCAGATGATTGTATCTGAAAGGTGCAATGATTTTCAACTTGGAATTTGGTCAGAAGACCAGAACACAGTGGCTTACTCTTTACACAGTGGCTTTAGCAAATCCAGACCACAGTGGCTTACATAAACAAATCCAGACATTTTCCTCTGAAGCATAGCTTGATAGGTTGTGCTTTCTGGCTGTACTTCAGATGGCATCATTAGTTAGATCCCATACTATTCTCAATAAAACACTTAAAATGACGTACCGTAGTTGTTAGCAGGTTAAGCCTCCTCCGATAGCACAGGGAAAGACTAATTGCTGTTGGAGGGTTTGTTTCTACAATTAGCACCCCCAATTTTTAATGGTACCACAGAGTTTGTTAGACCACAAGGAGTACAAAACCACCATCCAGAAAACGATGATTATTATTTATATATTTTTCTTCCCGCACTCCCAACACTCCCAATTTCTGAACTGTATCAATTTCCAGGCTGTATCTTGGAGCCAACTGGGACATTCAGAACGAAATTTTGCATCAATAATGCGAATAGAAAATATGTGGGGGAGGGGGGGGACAATTTTTGACCTTGACTTCATTTTAAGGTTATGACCAAATTATAGACATTTTAGCATTTTCACTAGTACTCGACTGACGAGTGACCGATCGGAACAAAATTTCCATCCCTAGCTAGCCCAGAACAAGGCACATTTATGCTTAATTTAGATGATACCCCTCCGGGTTAAAGGTCAAGGTCTTACATCCCAAAGGTTGTTAAATCACCATTTAAGTTTTTCTCCCTTTTTTTTCTGCCAATGTCCGAGGACTATCTGAATGAAAGTTTACATTAGCAACGGTAATACAAAGTACGTGGGGTTGACTTTATTTTTATTTTTTACCATGACCTAATGTTAAAGTTTTGACCCAATTATTAGAGATATTTCAACATTTTTCACCAAAATTCGACTAATATTTGTCAAATCAGAAAAAAATGGCCCTCGAGATATCCCAGAGCAAGGTGCATTTACGCTTAATTAACAATATAACCGGGTTAAATGTCATGGTCTTAGGTGTACTAAATCACCATTTAGGGTTTTCTCCATTTATTCTGCCAATGTCCGAGCTGTATCTCAGAGCCGGGCTTGGACATTTGGAATTAAATTTTGCATCAATAATGGGAATAAAAATTTGTGGGCGTGATACTTTTATTTTCACCTTGACCTCACTTTAAGGTTATGACCCAATAATAGGTATTTTAACATTTTTTCACCAAAACTCAATTAAAGTCTGTCTGATCAGAACGAAATTGTCCTCCTTAAATAGCCTAATGCAAAGCACATTTCCACTTAATTTACATGATATCCCTTCGGGTTAAACATCAGGGTCAAATGGCAGTCTGAGAAAATAAAAATCGCTAAATTTTGCCAATGTGGAATCGCAAAGAATGTTTGGCCTTCCAAGATATTTTTGCATCATAATAGTGGACATGCACTGAAGTTGTGCACCTGATATTTGTTTTGCGTCCTTCACATACTTTTTTCGGATTGTGACCTAATTAACAAAAACACCTTTTTGATCACAACTTGAATAATGTTCCTCCGATTTTTATTATGTTTAGTTTTTTGGATAGACTGTAGATGGGGACATATTTTCTTTATTTACACTCTTTCCCTAAATGTTGAAAGTCAAGGTCATATGGTGGTCCAAAAAAAACAACATTTGGCCATCGCAGGCCAAGTGTAAGTCATGGGCGATCGCCAAGGGCCAAGGTTGGGGGAGGCATATCCTTGGTGATCACTTTGTGATTGCAGATATCTAGTTAACTACCGGTCATTGTATCGTATGTAATATTGGTCAATTATGAAATTGGCCCACAGTTTGCATCATATCTGGGGATTTGTGGGGGGGGGGGGGGGGACTATACCACTGATGCAGTGCCCCTTTAATGTTAGAGCAGTAATTTGTAATTTGGCCAGGATGTCAGAGATACCTCACCCTCTCCTTGTCCACAGGCACAGTGGGGTATTTTGCATCCAACAACTAAAGTGAGCAGACAGGACTCGAGCTCAACGTCCATCTGAAGGATAAACAAACGGAAAAACAAATACTGCAATGGAGTCATCACAAGGAACCCAGAAGAAGTAAAGAGCAAATATGGAGTCATTAGGAGGATCCACACTTTGTAAGGCAGCACTCTGCACCAATCCGATAGTTTATACTGAGGCCGCGAATCAAATCCAGACTAGACAGCTAAATTGTGTGTGCGCTACCTCACTGTACTATCCTGTCATGAGGATATGTGCTCATAATATAGATGGTTTCCTTTTTGCTACTGCTTCTTCTTTCGCTTATGAATTTAGCTCTTCCAGCACAGTGCTTCACCCCATACAGACATGCATTGATACTCTGCATTTTACTTCTTGTCAAGATTCACCTTATTCAGGCCATACCACCCACCACCTGCCAGCTGAATCACAGCAGCCACTTGAGCTGCATGGTGCTTGATCAAAGGACAATCTAAAATCAACAAAGGCACTCCCAGTGAATTCAATTCAAAGTACTGGCAGTGCGAACAATCCTATGTTCTAAGAACTTGAAGAGCAGAGGTGTGGGGAGAGGAGGGGTGGTGTGGTGAGGTGTGGTGTGGTGTGGTGTGGTGCGAAGAACCATTTTTAAAGGAAGAAAGTATCAAGTGATGAGATACATTTATTTGAAGATCGACCTCAAAATTCAACCAATTACAATCACCATTGCGATTGCACTGTGCTTTTACTTTGGTACAAAGTACAGTAGTTGGCGACAGGGTTAAGTACTTTGAATATGAAGGTAACTGGTTGTTTTTATTCAAAGAAGAAGGCAGTGTAATTTGGTACAAGTGAGTTGTTGAGTTTGGTGAAGATTGAAGCCAAGAAGGTAGCCTGAGAAGAAAGGTAAAAAGAGGGAGGTCGATGAGGAGGTGTGTGTTGGGGAAATAAATCTCTCCAAAGCCAACAACCCCCAAGGATAGGTCGATGAGCGCAGCATTTTAAACATTAGTCTGAGACACCTTCAGGCATCATCAGAAAGACAAAATCAGCTTAAAATGCAGAAACACAGGATAGGCTCATGGCTTTATCATCCCATTAAACTGACCTTTGTGAAAATGCCTCCACCATGTTGTCCAAGTGTCGAGGTCCCAGGGCTCATAGCCCAGAGATACCAAACACATATGGTTGTGCATTGCTGGGTTGTGCTCATCTCTCCCATTAAGACAATTGGAGTGCCTGGGGAAACGCAAGACACGAGCTCACCAATGACAAAAATTGACAGTCCAGAAGGCGAGAGGAACTTCATGGAAACTGGTAATCCAAATGACAGTCACAAATATTTATTACAAGCACATCAGGTAAAAATTAGCAAAGGATTATTACAAGATCAGGCAAATCCACATTACATTTCAGTGATTCAATGTCTTTCTTATTGCAACTCCATCACTTCTTGATTTGCATTCCATCATGCAATACATAGAGGAATTCATTACACTGACCAAAATATTAGTTAGTTTAATGCATTCCTCAAAAAAACAGAAGCCAAAATTAAATCTTTCAAAACAAAAATATTGCATGGCCAAACCAAATGACTAGGGTGTTGATTCATTTTTGGCTTTTATTACATGCACCATGGTTGCCATAAAAATGAAGACTTTGTCTTTTGATTTGTCTTTTCATTTATATTCCACTTGCCATCAGGATATCTGTAATGACATGTTCTGTGCTATCAACCCTCTATGAAACTACACAGACAAAACATAATTGCTATAATATCAAAAACTATGATATGAGACACAGAGAGAGAGAGGGAGAGACAGAGAGACAGAGATGCAAATGTGTAAGTTGATTAATGCAGGTAAACACTCCAACCACTATAGCCTTGTAATAATTTTGTTTTTTTCATGTCAGCACGTCTTCACGCTTGAATCGAATCGCATAGCTTTCTATGCCATGGCACATCGAACGAGCTTTTTATTGCCAAACCAGCCGTAGCAATGCAGGTTTTCCACCCCGGGCTCGTTAGTAGAAAAAGCACGAGCATGACATACTCCCCCTTCTCCTGCTTCGAGTTTTGCAAAAACGGTCAATAGGAAAAGGCGCCCAAAATGAGCCCGTTCATCACATGAGAGGTTACTCTTCTGTGGACTCAAAACGATGTGATATGCAGTTGAGCTTATAGAAGGAGCTTTCAGGCTGTCGAAGGGGGATCGCCAAGATAGGACCAGTACATCTCCTGGGTCTTATTGCTGCCCAGAATATCAGTGCCTACAGGGCTAAAGGAAGCAGCTCTAAATTGCAAGTTAGTGCATGTTGTGTTGACATTCATTCGGTGGACCAAGGATGTTTTTTATGTTATGGCGGGACAATGTGAGGATGGGCTATGTAGACAAGATGCTCTCATAGTTGGAGTGTAGCCTTTGTCGAAGGTCCACTGAGCGGAAGGTGAAGTATGAACCTCGGTGCCACTTTAAGGTGGTATAACCTCATGCCTTTACAGCTAGCAAAGTTTCTGCTCAAGGTCTCATGAGCAGTTGCAGCTGCAACTGGCAGGAAGTGACTTGTTTTCAGTGAAACACTGGCTTCTGACGAGCACAAATTGGGGAACGTTGCAGAGGTGAGCGCACCTGTCTCCCACAGAACAAATGAAATCCCGATGTGTTTTGTTTAAAAAGGAACATCGACGGAACAAATTAATTTGCATTTTCTTCAGTCGAACCAGTTTCTTTGCCATGGTCAATCCTGGATGGTAGCCAATACTTATGATAGGGTAGCTAATCTGATAATAAAGACGAAGGCACAAGGACATGCAGTCTCTGTGCTTCGTTCCCCAATTTAGGGAATTTGAATATAAGCTACAACCGAGGAGAAAATGGGAAGCGGTGTTTCTAAGCCCGGTGGAGCATGTGGTGGTGATGAATAGGTGGTGCTTTGCGTTAAATTAAAGTTCCTCCCGGTAGCCTGCAGGTGTCGACTTGAGGATGGCAGCGTGGCAGGTGTTGCGGGACCTGTGTGAGCAGTAAACACTTCAATATCTGGAACAGTTTTGGGGTGGGGGTTGGGAAAGCTCATCAGTGAAGGACGTCAAGGCAGGGAGAAAGGGAGCTTGAGGCACGGGCAGGTGACGATCGCATCTGGTAAGCAGGGGGTGACGAGACCACGATGCTAAGCTGTTCGATGGGAGCAACATGGACTCTGAGTGAATGGGGGAGGGTGATATGTTTAGCAATCCAGCTTTCTGCTGGCTGGTACAAAGGGTTCGCTTTTGCATCAGGCAGGACAACCTCTGTACCAAACAAGAAGTCAGAAGTCGGGGCCGTGGCAATGGTGGACCGATATAGCAACGATCTCTGGAGGAGCTGTGACGTGCAATGCTTTGAAGCATCGGGTTCAATCCAGGCTGAGCTAGCAAGTCAGTTCATCTGCTTGCTTCTTTCATACTCATCGGGAAATAAAAAGGGCTCCGTCCATTGTGCTGGTTTTTCATTCAACATGTTTTCTCTCGGCTCCGCAAAGAAGGAAATCAGAAAATACATGTCGCTTTCTACACTGCGAGGTATTTCTTTCTCCAAAATCTGTACATGGCCCTTTGCTGTTTGCTGCATCTTGCTCTGGGTGTGAAATCGCTCTCAACTGGGATGACATGATGCGTCTCCCAGCTCATGGCCTTTACAGAAAAGCACAAAAGATCAGAAAGAGAAAAGGCAAAAATTATGCAGTATCCCAGAGATGGGACATATTGCAGCGATTTCATCTTCTTTCAGACCAACTTGTATTTACTCGCATTGCTCTGGAAGCAACCGATGACCTTCCATTAGCGCATGGTTTCATTAAAAATGATGTCGGATGATGGAAAAGCTGCTGTATAATGAATGCTGAAGAATCTGAAAGCAAGACTGCTGTATTGGTTGTGCTTTGCTAATAGCGGAGGTTCGTTCAAGTGGTTCGACACCATTAAGCTCGATAATCATTGCAGAATAATCAGAAGCTTCAGCATCATCGAGGCTTCTGAATGCATCTTGAGACTGACTCGATCATCAGCTAAACAGCAACCCATCATTGGAGTTTCAAGCCAGTAAACTAATTTTATTCTCAGAATGCTCCAGAAAAGACTTGCAGCTGATCCAAATAATAATAAAAAAGCATAGATTTTTTTTTTCTGGATAGAGACAGAGAATGGAAATACAAGGAACAAGTACACGCAGGAAAAGGGATTTCTGCCCATCTAACTTTTAGCTTCCACAAACCTGGCAACTCAGGAAGAATGATAAATGTGTAATGATACATCAATCTAGAAGGAATTATGTAATGAAAGAAGCAGATTGATATTGTTGGATGGGGGATTATTCCTTTGTATCTGGGGATGGAGGGGTGAGTTTGTGTGTGTGGTCATATGGAGTGCAGGGAAGAATAGGAAGGTTGAGGTTCCTGCACTCTCAGGTGGATGCACCCCAATGGCGACCAGTGTCATGTTGCTGTCGGCTACACGATAGTGCAACATTCCATCCTTTGGAGGGAGACATAAAGCAGGCTATCCAGTCTCCATTTTTGGTTGGACTAGTTAAGTACTTAGCGGTATCTATGAAAAAGAGTAGACCATTGTGTACTGATACAACTTTATCAGCAGAGCAACTTTGTTGAAGGACAGTCCAGATGAAGAAGTATCCACTATAATTTGCTTTTTGAAAAGTTGATCAAGAGCGATCTATTTAGTACGTACACAAACATAGTGGAATTTTTTAACCTCTCCCTCTCCATAAGCTCTTTTCTACACTTCATCTCTCATCTCTTGCCACATGCTCCCATTACCTCCTTTCTCTCTCCTATCATCTTTCCTTCTCAATTTAAAATAGCTAATTCAATTTTAATTGGCACACTACCCAACCCTTGCCCATGTCTGTAGATACCCCCTTGAGTTAGTAGTCCCCTCGCGGTTTCACCAGAGGGGACTTTAGGTTTGTTCACCGTTGTCCGTCCATCCGTCTGTCTCACCTCAGTTTTTTTCTGACTTTTCCCCCAATACCCTTTAACATATTCAACTGAAACTTGGTACATGGCTTTATTATGATAAGTTACAGGACAAGAACGAGTTTCACGGCGTTTCGTCAATTTTTCGCAGAGTTGTACTCTTTTTAGACTTGGACAATATCACATATTATACATGTGTCAGTTTTTAGCTGCCCTGGACAACCAAGGTAGTTGCCATCGTTTAAAATGCCAAAGGTATCACGAGTCCCTCTGAGTGCCAAACCTCATGGAGTTAGAAATTTTATTGCTGAGACAACACGTTTTACCACTTCCATCCAGTAATTTAGTTCTTTGATATGTTCTTCTGCTATGTGATTATCTCGAGTTGGCGTCTTTGAAAACCTGTTGTGTATAATGTGAGAGAATGTCGGTGCTCAGTAGATGGTTTATGGTCACCAAGTCTGTCAAGGTCACCACGAATCAAATCCTCTCCTGGCTATACTAGTGCAGTTGCGCTTTTTGAAGAAAACAACTTGCACAGAAAGCGGACGACACAGCCAGTCGATGGTGAATAAATCAGCCGTAGTCTTTCGATGATTTCACCGTTTGGAGACACTTGATTGAATGCTGTGTCACAGAGTTTCCTAAAGTGAAAAATATTTCAATATTAATGCATATCCATCCATTGGGACCATAGTCTGTGCAGAGCGTTAGTGCTGCCTCAGCAGTTTCCTTGGCGATTGGGCACATCCTGGACGGGTCGCCACTCCGACACAGGATAACAGCAAGCTGGTACTCATTTTGCCTCCCTCAGAAGGATTACAGTCTGAGTAAACCCCACCTGGTATTAATTCAACAGCCAGGCAGGATTTGGACTCAGGACCCTAGGATCCCAAATTGACCACTCTCGCCATTAAGCCAACACCAGGCACAATGCATATCCTCCAACATTTATTATTATTATTGTTATTATTATTATTATTATTATTATTATTATTATTATTATTGTTGCAGACATTTAGGTTAAAGTCAACCCCTGCTCAAAAAATTGTTCACTTGTTTTGAATACTTTGCATATTTCCCATCACGATTTCGGCAGACATCGGGGCCCACGTCCACATGGCATTGTTGCGTGTATGCATCAACAGTCCACAGGGCAGCATCAGAGGAAGGTACTGGTATACTTCCCTGTAGGCTATCTGCAGGTAGTTCTGTGTCTGGCGAAAGGATCTCATCAGAAACAGCACATTAGTCGTCAGAGCCATCGGCGTAGTCTGGACCCACCGGAGTATCAATTCCACACTCATCAACCAGAGTCGAAGGTGCAGCAACTTCATTTGAAGTCGAAGCGGAAGCATTGTAACTGAAGGAGCTGTTCACACGATGCAGTTTTGCTTAATTTTCCTCCGTATCTGCTTTACGTCTGCGCTGCTGATTGCTGCTCAAATGTTTTTTCATTTTTTTTTCAATTCAAATAGCATGTTTTTCAAAAGTAGCATTAAATTATATACATATTGTTTTACCGAAACGTATTGAACGTGTACACTTACAAAAACAAAAAACTCTTGGTCACTCTGGGCCCCTTCTGATTGTGGTATTGGTGCCATTGTAAATCCGGCCCCGATCACATCGATGGGGGACATGTATTACAAAGAAATTCTTGCTCTTGTTCTGTTTAGTGAGCTGAATGATATCCAGAATTGTAGTTTATGTTCCTACACACCAACATAGCGAAGAGGAACATCACATGGTGCCATTTAATTTGTAAACATCTTGATAGAAGTGGATTCTGAAATTTTCAGTTGATGACTGCATACGGGTGTAATATAATAATAATAATAATAATAATCTATCTATAATTCCAGCAATGTGTGTGTGTGTGTGTGTGTGTGTGTGTGTGTGTGTGTGTGTGTGTGTGTGTGTGTGTGTGTGTGTGTGTGTGTGTGTGTGTGTGTGTGTGTGTGTGTCTGTGACCGCTGTTTCTCGACAACCACAGGTCCGATCTAACTGAAACTTGCTGGTATATTGCTGGGGACCTGAGTATGTGCCTTTTCAAGGTTTGATATTAATCAGACAAGTGCTTCCCAAGTTATGGCCATTTATTTACCAACCAATGACAGGACACGTTGCTGCGTAGGCATGGCCGATGCGCCATTTTGTTACTAATCACAGGACACGTTTCTGCGTAGGCCAGTGCGCGGCCGGCCGACGATGATGTCACGTGCCGTGCCGGTTACGATGGGGGTCGGTGCCTTAGTTCCTGTGGCGTAGGAGTGGCAATGGTCAATGGCAGCGAATGTCATGGCAAGCAAAGACAGGGAGGTAAAGTTGATTTTAATTAACTCTGTGTGTAAGTATCACAGCAGTTGTTACTTCAATGCAAGCGATAATTCATGGAATGCATGTGAACATTCCGTACGGGCACGCACTACTTCCGGATAGTGATGACTTAATATATTCTAATAATTTCTCGATTTCTTATGCGCATTTATAGATAAACACAATGCCCCAATCCAGTCGTCATTTACGAGAGCGAAGGAACGTCCTGTGGTTGTTTCTGGCTCGCGGTTTGAAAGTTTTTTGTTGTTTTTAGGGGGGGTTGCACGCACGGGCACACGAGAGTGAAGGAACGGCCTGTGTGGTTGTTTCTGACTCACGGTTTGAAAGTTTATTATTATTATTTTTTTGGTTTGCACGTACAGCCACGCATGTATGGGCACGCACATACGGCCACGCACGTACGGGCATGTACTAGTAATAATAATAATAATAATACCATTCCTTTCATGCCATAAATGCGCATAGGGCTGCCAAGGCAGTTTAATTGGCAAGTAGTACAGTCCTGGATGGGTTGCCACTTCGACATAGGTTACCCTGAATGGTTATTACCCCAGTACACTGGTACTCATTTCACCAAACTCGGAAGGGTGACAGGCTGAGTCAACCCACCTGTGTTAATTTAACAGTTAACCCTAAGGTCCCAAGCCAGCCACTTTCAGCACTAAGACAATACCAGGTATATATAGGATGCGGGTAACTATGCTGGTAAATAATAGTATCAGGGTTAAATAGCATAAACAAGGAGGGTTCAAAATGGTCGGAAATGTTCGAGGCACGAGATGCTTCCAATAGTCCAACCAAAGAAAACTTTTAGGTTTTTCAATAAATATTTATTAATTATGTACAGTGGCCTGCAAAAGTATTCACCCCCATCCAATGTTTTCACATTTTGATGCCACTTGGGCTTATTTCATGATTCTTTCAAATCAAACATAATATTGTGGAGTTGCCCAGAATGAGTTATTTCTTAGTTTATGTGTAGAGAGATCCTTGCCACATGTCAAGAGGCTTGAGAGGGAAATGCATTATTCGGGTGTTGATTGGCTTCGCTGATTGGTCAACGCTGCCCTCATGGTATCGCTTGGCCATAATACATATTTGGGTGTGTGTTGAGGGCATGGTCCCAGCTCAGGTAGTTGTACCAATGAGTGGGTAATGCGGCTGTGGATGTGAGGAGCCTACTCACTGTAATTGCTTTTGCTGGTATCCACGGTTGCTTAACAACCCGTTGGGCCACCAAGCTATCCGTGGTCCACGGGCCTCAGGGTCGGTAATGGCGGCTGATCAGAGTATGCACCACTTAAGCCTGGCATGTGGGATGATACTGCAACAATATATATTTTACTTTTACTCTTCGCACAAATATATATATATATATATATATATATATATATATATATATATATATATATATATATATATATATATATATATATATATATATATTGTGTTATGGATTTCAGAATCGGATCTGAGTAATGCACAAAAAATCCAGGTCCTCAGAAAGTTATTTCCATAAATGCATGTTTAGAATAGACCCATCCACTTGTCTGGTGGGGTTCTAACTCTTTGATGCGTTGGATCAGGGCATAGAACAGATTCCCTGTCTTTCTTATGGGATAACCTTTTCCTCTTTATGACACATTTATGACGTATGATTTTATGCCAGTTTTCATTTCCGCATGAGCGATATTGACCGTCCGTGCATGCGAGAGATAGCCGTTAGCCCAACGGAGACTCATTCTATTCCCTTTCCATCAAGACACATTGGCTTGGAAACACATGATTTATTTACACATTTTATTTTGGTTATCATTTTCACATTGGACTTACAGGACATTTGATTAAACACACCACAAGCTTTTCCTGAACAGTTATTCTGACATTTAGACTGTGGATCATTTCCCTCAGGGTTCCACCTTTTTCCATTGATGTTCGACACCCACATTTTTTTCATCAATGTTTGACACTCACCTTCTTCCATCAGGATCGACACCTGGTTCAAGAGCTCTATGGATGCTGGCTGGTTCTTGTTCATGTCAGGCTGAACAGAGAGGTGATAATTTCCTGTTGACGTTTTGTAAGCACTTCACGTTTTCCTTTGGTTGTGCTGGCAAATGGCTGCTTTCTGGCATTGATCCAGTGCCCCGAACATGGCGTCGTGAGCCTGGCCTGTGTTGATTGGGAGTTGCATCTTGTTTGATGGTGAGGAGAGAATGATCATGAAAATTGATGGTTGGAGGTCATGTGCAGTGATACTCCAATCGGCAAGCGGGATTTGGCTGAAGTCTGCTTGAGGCTCTGCCTACACTGGTTGCCTATAAAAAGGATGGGAGGACCGCCTTTCTGACGGTTGGTGATAGCTCCTGATGGTTCGTGACAGCTCCTTGCAGCTCCTAACCACTGGTTTACAACTCCTGATAGCTCCTGACTGTTGGTTATAGCTCCTGACCATTGGTTACAGCTCCTGATAGCTCCTTACAGCTCCTAACAGTGGGTGACTGTTGGACCATTCCTGCTGGCTCTTGGCGTACCTGATTCTTGGCGTTCCTGGTTCCTGGGGGTGACGACGTGATGTCGATTGGTGTTTGCGCCTGTTTGCGGGTGGGTCCACAGCGAGGCAGGGCACTGGCAGCAGACCAATAGGCATGCTCACATATTTTGGGTCATTTTAGTAGACGCACGATGACTTCTGCCTTGGTAAGCCGAGACCGGATTTCTTTTCCCCCTGAATGATCTGATGGGTACCCATGTCTCTTGTTTAATTGGTAAGTAAGGCATAGTGATAAGCATCTGCTCTTTGTCCATTTTTCTATTAATGCTTGTTGAATTCGATTTGAAATTATTTTGTTGATTGAACATTTGATTGATTTGATTTCATCGATTTACACCACAAGGAAATAAAAACTTTTCAGTTTATTAATTTTTCTTCATAATATATTCCTTGACGTTTCAACCTGTCCGTGATTGTCGTTTCCTTCCATTGACCCAGCATTGCCCGAACCTAGATAGACTGAGAGGTAATGCCCAAACTAATTTACCTGTCATAGTCGGCGTGCACCAGCGGTAAAGATTGGTGCATGAACTCAACTCAAACGCAACATGGTGCATGTTTTGATGAACTCAAACAAGACAAGTCAAAGTTCAGTGCACTCGCTGCTTCTGCACCATCCTGAAGAAGAAGGCTCAGATTGACTTTCAACTCTTTAATCTCATAAAATGCTGAAAGTTTCCAAACAGCCATGAATGCATACATAACTACATGGATACATCCGTTTCATTGAGGTATAATTCGGGTGATTTAGCAGATACATTTGTTGAGAAACATCTGCAAGAACCATCCACAAGTCCAAGATCTAAATCCCAATTATAGTTTGAATTCAGACGATTCTGTTCGATCAATTCACTCGATGGACAAAACAAACACCTACACAGGGCCTCCGAGAGTCAGAATGGGCCACGGGGCCATACTTGTGTTGGGCCTTTTCAAAAACAAGTTTTTAGCGAACGCAGTGAGCTTCATACTTAACGCGTGCATGTGAGAGAATAGGAAACAACAACAACACAATACCCCTGGCTATTTGGAATCCGTGTCGTTGGCTATGACCATTTTGCTTCCGTTTTTTTTTTTGATTCTGGTTTTTTTTTTTGTTTCCGGTTTTTGTCATGGCGAATGATGCATGCCGGGAGATAAAGGCATCGTCAGAGACATGAAAGACCCAAATAATATCAGACATGGTGTATATTTCCTCCACTGATTTTAATAAAGATATCTCCCGCATCATCAACAAATATGTTTCAATCGTGATTTACGTTATTTGATCGATGATCCCGAATCCAGGCCGAAGTAACCGGAAATTGCGTTTACAGTTGTGAACCAGTTATAGGTAAAGTCAGAAGCGAATGTAAGAAGAATTCTACGTTTGCTTCTAGGCTTTGCCTATTCCATATTATTTATTTAACAACCTGTACAGGGAGGTTTCTGTATTTTTTATCAGAAACACGTGCCGTGTTTAAGGGAATTTGGGGTGTTTTGCACTTATTCCTACATTCAGATTTGTTTGATTCATTTCATCCCGATGGGATGTGGCCAACACTCACGTGTTCAACTACGTCATTACCATGATTGTGATTATCTTAATTGTTCCCACAGTAGTTTGCAAGGAGCAAATTTTTTTTTTCCCCAAATGACATGTGAATCATGAACGGGGTGGCTCTGGGCCCTCATTGGTTTAAACTCACACATTACGTCACGTCTCACGCCCTTATGTCCCTTCCAGGTTCCGTGCTGTTGAACCAGCGATGTGACGTCACGATTTTGTCATGGTTATAAGGAGGCGATCTTGGTGTCGCCAACATTGAGCATGCGTTCGGAAAATGAGTCTCTTAATGATGTTTCCCTGTATTGTAGTTTAAATTTAACCCTGCCATGTACATGCAGGGGAACGGCTTTTTTATTTTTTTTTGATGTGCTATAACTTTTTTATTTTAATTTATATTTGCATGCCCTTTCATGTGTCCCTGAAGCGGAATTTTTACAACATTCTGTGTTATAATATTTTTTTCATTCTGTTCAGTTTTAACGGGAATAATTTATTTATATTTAATAAAAACGCGACCCCTCGACTGCATGGTTCGGGTCCGACGGACCCGTGGTTGTACTTTACATTGTATCTTTCGTGATTTTTCACACGACTCATTCCGTTCAAGGTTCATCATCTCTGGGGGATGTCCTGAATCATTAACCTCCGCCATCTTCGAAGATGGATGGAGGTTACTGTTTTCACCCCTTTCTGTTTGTTTGTTTGTGTGTGTTTGTTTGTTTGTTTGTTTGTTTGTGAACAGTATTACGGAAAAACTCCTCGACGGATTTCGACGAAACTTGGTGGGGGGGGGTTAGGTATGGTCCAAGGATCATGCCATTAAATTTTGGACTTGGTTACTGAGAATTATACCCTCCCCCCCCCTAAAAAAAATATTAGAGAAATTTTTTTTTTGCATTTCTACATGTTTTAAGTGATTTCCAACCCCCCCCAAAAAGTTACCCCCCCCCAAAAAATACAATTTTTTTCTCATTTCTACGTTTTGTGATTTCCACCCCCCCAAAAAATTGTTCCCCCCCCCAAAAAAAAATTGTTAGAGAAAAAAAAAATTTTGCAACTTTTTTTTCAACAAAATTTCGATTTCTTTTTTTTGCATTTCTACATGTTTTAAGTAATTTCCAACCCCTCCCCTCACCCCCCAAAAAAATGTTGGAGAAAAGAACTATAATTCTGTCAGCACTGTTGATATCATATTTAATGAATAAGATATAAGGTTCACTTGAGTGACCAGGCAGTATTGGCGGCGGAGGTTTTGCACTCTCCCGAGTGCTCCCCCTCTAGTTTGTGGTGTATTCAAGTTATTTACAAAGCGTCGATGTACTTCCACCATCTTGTTTTTTCAACTTCGTGTTTACTTAACGATATTTCAAATCGGATAAGCGATTCGATTTTTTGACAAGGATAAGTATTTCCTTTTTACTTTGCATAATCTTTGAATTTACGAATTATTTTCTTCAAATGAAATATCACGTGATCTGTGAGGTGTGGATTGAGAGGGTTGGACTTTGCTGCTTCCTTTGCTGCTTCCTTTGCTGCTTCCTTTGCTGCTTCCTTTGCTGCTTCCTTATTCATCCACAGTGTTTCGTGATTTATTTTTAGTATTTCTCCATTTTGATATCACTTCCCACCATGTTTCTCCCTTTGACAAAGGTAAGTTTATTTTTAGTCTCATTATTTCCTACCTTAGAAGGTTTTACGAGGTTTATTTATCTTCGTGTGTTTTTCCTGCGTTTGTTTGACCCTGCAGGCAGGACGGCCGATTTTCCGTTCGGATTGCTGTCTGTTTTGTATTATTCAATTTCATTTTATTTTATCAAGTGTTTGGTTTTTCGTAGGTTTATTTATTTTATCAATAAAACATCTAATCGATATGTATTTCGTCATTGCATTGAGGTTATCTCAGCAAATCGAATGGTTTTGGTCTCCATGTAAAGATGGTTGGATGAAGGAAAAACATCTCGATGGTTGATGTGATGTAATGTTAGAACACGAGACATCTCAAAAGATTTAAATGTTAGAAATTCGGAAATACAAGCTTATCTATTAATTATTTTCCTCCAGTATTTTACTTTGTTTCATTTTCTGGTCTACTGACGGAAAGTCAAAAAAACAAAAATCAGTGAATCGACATTTTCTGACTAATATATCTATATATATATATATATATATATATATATATCGGTTCTGCAAAACCACATTCCTCGAAGAGTCTAAGGAAACGACACCCAACATGCAGTTATTTCGTTAGTCTTCGTGCAGTCAGACCTTCCCCTCATGTCTAATGGGTTAACGGGATGAAGTGCGTTGCGTGGGTCTTGTAGCTAGGTCTAATTATATCTCTATCTTCTATTCAGTCCTGATTTTCATTCTAAACCTTTACTTTTATCCATGATACAAATCAAAGCAGGCACCACACCCAGGCAGCCACCCTATGAGAGACTCTCCTCCAACACTGCACAGGACGCACATGGCGCACCCTTTTCATTCGAATCTGCACAACGATTTACAACAGTGTCTCACCTTGCTCCACCTGTGCTCACCAGAAGCTCACTACCTCGACCACCAACATCTCCCGCACATAGGAAAAAAATCACCCCGCGCCTCCACCCATCTCCGCATCGATGCAATTTGCCACCAAACAGGCGTGCTGCGCGGCCAAGGCCACTCGGACTGCGTGATGCGGGGACGGGCCAAACGCATTAACAGTACCAACCGCAGCTCACCCGGGGTGCCTCAAACAGGCATGCGGGACCGACACAACCCTCATCCAGTCGTTAGAACACGGCCTGGAGTTCAGTGCAGGGCTCCGGGCCGTGTTGCGCCGGATGTGCAAATGAGGCCACTTCCGGCCCAGGAGCCTGGCAGGACGGGGCCGGGATCCAATAGAAGGGCACGATTCGGATGACGGAGCGTCGCTTCAGGTCATCGCCCCACCCTTCGCCCGGGGCTTATAAAGGCGGATCGCAAAACCGTCCACCCTCCCTCTCTCTCCTCCCTTTCGCCTACCTAACTCGCACTGTCTCCGCCTCTCTGCTCCACCCTCTCTTCACTGCACCTCGTCTGCCTGTTGCTGCATCTGCACTCATGGTTGATGTGCGACAGACGTTCTCTTGGACCAGTATGGAGCACACATTTCCACGAGCCCCGGAAAAGTGATCAAGCGAGTGATAATGCGCCGACTCTTAAGGTGGGATTGCTCAAGCGGAGTGTCCCCCAAAGCGTACTGGGTTGCGTTCATCGGCTGACCGCGCCAGGTATCGAGAGGCTGTCAGTTCTCATCTGCTCTCCTTCCTTCTGGCTAACTAATCTTTGTGTGTGTGTGTGTGTGTGTGTGTGTGTGTGTGTGTGTGTGTGTGTGTGTGTGTGTGTGTGTGTGTGTGTGTGTGTGTGTGTGTGTGTGTGTGTCTGTGACCGCTGTTTCTCGACAACCACAGGTCCGATCTAACTGAAACTTGCTGGTATATTGCTGGGGACCTGAGTATGTGCCTTTTCAAGGTTTGATATTAATCAGACAAGTGCTTCCCAAGTTATGGCCATTTATTTACCAACCAATGACAGGACACGTTGCTGCGTAGGCATGGCCGATGCGCCATTTTGTTACTAATCACAGGACACGTTTCTGCGTAGGCCAGTGCGCGGCCGGCCGACGATGATGTCACGTGCCGTGCCGGTTACGATGGGGGTCGGTGCCTTAGTTCCTGTGGCGTAGGAGTGGCAATGGTCAATGGCAGCGAATGTCATGGCAAGCAAAGACAGGGAGGTAAAGTTGATTTTAATTAACTCTGTGTGTAAGTATCACAGCAGTTGTTACTTCAATGCAAGCGATAATTCATGGAATGCATGTGAACATTCCGTACGGGCACGCACTACTTCCGGATAGTGATGACTTAATATATTCTAATAATTTCTCGATTTCTTATGCGCATTTATAGATAAACACAATGCCCCAATCCAGTCGTCATTTACGAGAGCGAAGGAACGTCCTGTGGTTGTTTCTGGCTCGCGGTTTGAAAGTTTTTTTGTTGTTTTTAGGGGGGGTTGCACGCACGGGCACACGAGAGTGAAGGAACGGCCTGTGTGGTTGTTTCTGACTCACGGTTTGAAAGTTTATTATTATTATTTTTTTGGTTTGCACGTACAGCCACGCATGTATGGGCACGCACATACGGCCACGCACGTACGGGCATGTACTAGTAATAATAATAATAATAATACCATTCCTTTCATGCCATAAATGCGCATAGGGCTGCCAAGGCAGTTTAATTGGCAAGTAGTACAGTCCTGGATGGGTTGCCACTTCGACATAGGTTACCCTGAATGGTTATTACCCCAGTACACTGGTACTCATTTCACCAAACTCGGAAGGGTGACAGGCTGAGTCAACCCACCTGTGTTAATTTAACAGTTAACCCTAAGGTCCCAAGCCAGCCACTTTCAGCACTAAGACAATACCAGGTATATATAGGATGCGGGTAACTATGCTGGTAAATAATAGTATCAGGGTTAAATAGCATAAACAAGGAGGGTTCAAAATGGTCGGAAATGTTCGAGGCACGAGATGCTTCCAATAGTCCAACCAAAGAAAACTTTTAGGTTTTTCAATAAATATTTATTAATTATGTACAGTGGCCTGCAAAAGTATTCACCCCCATCCAATGTTTTCACATTTTGATGCCACTTGGGCTTATTTCATGATTCTTTCAAATCAAACATAATATTGTGGAGTTGCCCAGAATGAGTTATTTCTTAGTTTATGTGTAGAGAGATCCTTGCCACATGTCAAGAGGCTTGAGAGGGAAATGCATTATTCGGGTGTTGATTGGCTTCGCTGATTGGTCAACGCTGCCCTCATGGTATCGCTTGGCCATAATACATATTTGGGTGTGTGTTGAGGGCATGGTCCCAGCTCAGGTAGTTGTACCAATGAGTGGGTAATGCGGCTGTGGATGTGAGGAGCCTACTCACTGTAATTGCTTTTGCTGGTATCCACGGTTGCTTAACAACCCGTTGGGCCACCAAGCTATCCGTGGTCCACGGGCCTCAGGGTCGGTAATGGCGGCTGATCAGAGTATGCACCACTTAAGCCTGGCATGTGGGATGATACTGCAACAATATATATTTTACTTTTACTCTTCGCACAAATATATATATATATATATATATATATATATATATATATATATATATATATATATATATATATATATATATATATATATATATATATATATATATATTGTGTTATGGATTTCAGAATCGGATCTGAGTAATGCACAAAAAATCCAGGTCCTCAGAAAGTTATTTCCATAAATGCATGTTTAGAATAGACCCATCCACTTGTCTGGTGGGGTTCTAACTCTTTGATGCGTTGGATCAGGGCATAGAACAGATTCCCTGTCTTTCTTATGGGATAACCTTTTCCTCTTTATGACACATTTATGACGTATGATTTTATGCCAGTTTTCATTTCCGCATGAGCGATATTGACCGTCCGTGCATGCGAGAGATAGCCGTTAGCCCAACGGAGACTCATTCTATTCCCTTTCCATCAAGACACATTGGCTTGGAAACACATGATTTATTTACACATTTTATTTTGGTTATCATTTTCACATTGGACTTACAGGACATTTGATTAAACACACCACAAGCTTTTCCTGAACAGTTATTCTGACATTTAGACTGTGGATCATTTCCCTCAGGGTTCCACCTTTTTTCCATTGATGTTCGACACCCACATTTTTTTCATCAATGTTTGACACTCACCTTCTTCCATCAGGATCGACACCTGGTTCAAGAGCTCTATGGATGCTGGCTGGTTCTTGTTCATGTCAGGCTGAACAGAGAGGTGATAATTTCCTGTTGACGTTTTGTAAGCACTTCACGTTTTCCTTTGGTTGTGCTGGCAAATGGCTGCTTTCTGGCATTGATCCAGTGCCCCGAACATGGCGTCGTGAGCCTGGCCTGTGTTGATTGGGAGTTGCATCTTGTTTGATGGTGAGGAGAGAATGATCATGAAAATTGATGGTTGGAGGTCATGTGCAGTGATACTCCAATCGGCAAGCGGGATTTGGCTGAAGTCTGCTTGAGGCTCTGCCTACACTGGTTGCCTATAAAAAGGATGGGAGGACCGCCTTTCTGACGGTTGGTGATAGCTCCTGATGGTTCGTGACAGCTCCTTGCAGCTCCTAACCACTGGTTTACAACTCCTGATAGCTCCTGACTGTTGGTTATAGCTCCTGACCATTGGTTACAGCTCCTGATAGCTCCTTACAGCTCCTAACAGTGGGTGACTGTTGGACCATTCCTGCTGGCTCTTGGCGTACCTGATTCTTGGCGTTCCTGGTTCCTGGGGGTGACGACGTGATGTCGATTGGTGTTTGCGCCTGTTTGCGGGTGGGTCCACAGCGAGGCAGGGCACTGGCAGCAGACCAATAGGCATGCTCACATATTTTGGGTCATTTTAGTAGACGCACGATGACTTCTGCCTTGGTAAGCCGAGACCGGATTTCTTTTCCCCCTGAATGATCTGATGGGTACCCATGTCTCTTGTTTAATTGGTAAGTAAGGCATAGTGATAAGCATCTGCTCTTTGTCCATTTTTCTATTAATGCTTGTTGAATTCGATTTGAAATTATTTTGTTGATTGAACATTTGATTGATTTGATTTCATCGATTTACACCACAAGGAAATAAAAACTTTTCAGTTTATTAATTTTTCTTCATAATATATTCCTTGACGTTTCAACCTGTCCGTGATTGTCGTTTCCTTCCATTGACCCAGCATTGCCCGAACCTAGATAGACTGAGAGGTAATGCCCAAACTAATTTACCTGTCATAGTCGGCGTGCACCAGCGGTAAAGATTGGTGCATGAACTCAACTCAAACGCAACATGGTGCATGTTTTGATGAACTCAAACAAGACAAGTCAAAGTTCAGTGCACTCGCTGCTTCTGCACCATCCTGAAGAAGAAGGCTCAGATTGACTTTCAACTCTTTAATCTCATAAAATGCTGAAAGTTTCCAAACAGCCATGAATGCATACATAACTACATGGATACATCCGTTTCATTGAGGTATAATTCGGGTGATTTAGCAGATACATTTGTTGAGAAACATCTGCAAGAACCATCCACAAGTCCAAGATCTAAATCCCAATTATAGTTTGAATTCAGACGATTCTGTTCGATCAATTCACTCGATGGACAAAACAAACACCTACACAGGGCCTCCGAGAGTCAGAATGGGCCACGGGGCCATACTTGTGTTGGGCCTTTTCAAAAACAAGTTTTTAGCGAACGCAGTGAGCTTCATACTTAACGCGTGCATGTGAGAGAATAGGAAACAACAACAACACAATACCCCTGGCTATTTGGAATCCGTGTCGTTGGCTATGACCATTTTGCTTCCGTTTTTTTTTTTGATTCGGGTTTTTTTTTTGTTTCCGGTTTTTGTCATGGCGAATGATGCATGCCGGGAGATAAAGGCATCGTCAGAGACATGAAAGACCCAAATAATATCAGACATGGTGTATATTTCCTCCACTGATTTTAATAAAGATATCTCCCGCATCATCAACAAATATGTTTCAATCGTGATTTACGTTATTTGATCGATGATCCCGAATCCAGGCCGAAGTAACCGGAAATTGCGTTTACAGTTGTGAACCAGTTATAGGTAAAGTCAGAAGCGAATGTAAGAAGAATTCTACGTTTGCTTCTAGGCTTTGCCTATTCCATATTATTTATTTAACAACCTGTACAGGGAGGTTTCTGTATTTTTTATCAGAAACACGTGCCGTGTTTAAGGGAATTTGGGGTGTTTTGCACTTATTCCTACATTCAGATTTGTTTGATTCATTTCATCCCGATGGGATGTGGCCAACACTCACGTGTTCAACTACGTCATTACCATGATTGTGATTATCTTAATTGTTCCCACAGTAGTTTGCAAGGAGCAAATTTTTTTTTTTTCCCCAAATGACATGTGAATCATGAACGGGGTGGCTCTGGGCCCTCATTGGTTTAAACTCACACATTACGTCACGTCTCACGCCCTTATGTCCCTTCCAGGTTCCGTGCTGTTGAACCAGCGATGTGACGTCACGATTTTGTCATGGTTATAAGGAGGCGATCTTGGTGTCGCCAACATTGAGCATGCGTTCGGAAAATGAGTCTCTTAATGATGTTTCCCTGTATTGTAGTTTAAATTTAACCCTGCCATGTACATGCAGGGGAACGGCTTTTTTATTTTTTTTTGATGTGCTATAATTTTTTTATTTTAATTTATATTTGCATGCCCTTTCATGTGTCCCTGAAGCGGAATTTTTACAACATTCTGTGTTATAATATTTTTTTCATTCTGTTCAGTTTTAACGGGAATAATTTATTTATATTTAATAAAAACGCGACCCCTCGACTGCATGGTTCGGGTCCGACGGACCCGTGGTTGTACTTTACATTGTATCTTTCGTGATTTTCACACGACTCATTCCGTTCAAGGTTCATCATCTCTGGGGGATGTCCTGAATCATTAACCTCCGCCATCTTCGAAGATGGATGGAGGTTACTGTTTTCACCCCTTTCTGTTTGTTTGTTTGTGTGTGTTTGTTTGTTTGTTTGTTTGTTTGTGAACAGTATTACGGAAAAACTCCTCGACGGATTTCGACGAAACTTGGTGGGGGGGGGTTAGGTATGGTCCAAGGATCATGCCATTAAATTTTGGACTTGGTTACTGAGAATTATACCCTCCCCCCCCCTAAAAAAAAATTAGAGAAATTTTTTTTTTGCATTTCTACATGTTTTAAGTGATTTCCAACCCCCAAAAAGTTACCCCCCAAAAAATACAATTTTTTTCTCATTTCTACGTTTTGTGATTTCCACCCCCCAAAAAATTGTTCCCCCCCCCAAAAAAAAATTGTTAGAGAAAAAAAAATTTTGCAACTTTTTTTCAACAAAATTTCGATTTCTTTTTTTGCATTTCTACATGTTTTAAGTAATTTCCAACCCCTCCCCTCACCCCCCAAAAAAATGTTGGAGAAAAGAACTATAATTCTGTCAGCACTGTTGATATCATATTTAATGAATAAGATATAAGGTTCACTTGAGTGACCAGGCAGTATTGGCGGCGGAGGTTTTGCACTCTCCCGAGTGCTCCCCCTCTAGTTTGTGGTGTATTCAAGTTATTTACAAAGCGTCGATGTACTTCCACCATCTTGTTTTTTCAACTTCGTGTTTACTTAACGATATTTCAAATCGGATAAGCGATTCGATTTTTTGACAAGGATAAGTATTTCCTTTTTACTTTGCATAATCTTTGAATTTACGAATTATTTTCTTCAAATGAAATATCACGTGATCTGTGAGGTGTGGATTGAGAGGGTTGGACTTTGCTGCTTCCTTTGCTGCTTCCTTTGCTGCTTCCTTTGCTGCTTCCTTATTCATCCACAGTGTTTCGTGATTTATTTTTAGTATTTCTCCATTTTGATATCACTTCCCACCATGTTTCTCCCTTTGACAAAGGTAAGTTTATTTTTAGTCTCATTATTTCCTACCTTAGAAGGTTTTACGAGGTTTATTTATCTTCGTGTGTTTTTCCTGCGTTTGTTTGACCCTGCAGGCAGGACGGCCGATTTTCCGTTCGGATTGCTGTCTGTTTTGTATTATTCAATTTCATTTTATTTTATCAAGTGTTTGGTTTTTCGTAGGTTTATTTATTTTATCAATAAAACATCTAATCGATATGTATTTCGTCATTGCATTGAGGTTATCTCAGCAAATCGAATGGTTTTGGTCTCCATGTAAAGATGGTTGGATGAAGGAAAAACATCTCGATGGTTGATGTGATGTAATGTTAGAACACGAGACATCTCAAAAGATTTAAATGTTAGAAATTCGGAAATACAAGCTTATCTATTAATTATTTTCCTCCAGTATTTTACTTTGTTTCATTTTCTGGTCTACTGACGGAAAGTCAAAAAAACAAAAATCAGTGAATCGACATTTTCTGACTAATATATCTATATATATATATATATATATATATATATATATATATATATATATATATATATATATATATATATATATATATATCGGTTCTGCAAAACCACATTCCTCGAAGAGTCTAAGGAAACGACACCCAACATGCAGTTATTTCGTTAGTCTTCGTGCAGTCAGACCTTCCCCTCATGTCTAATGGGTTAACGGGATGAAGTGCGTTGCGTGGGTCTTGTAGCTAGGTCTAATTATATCTCTATCTTCTATTCAGTCCTGATTTTCATTCTAAACCTTTACTTTTATCCATGATACAAATCAAAGCAGGCACCACACCCAGGCAGCCACCCTATGAGAGACTCTCCTCCAACACTGCACAGGACGCACATGGCGCACCCTTTTCATTCGAATCTGCACAACGATTTACAACAGTGTCTCACCTTGCTCCACCTGTGCTCACCAGAAGCTCACTACCTCGACCACCAACATCTCCCGCACATAGGAAAAAAATCACCCCGCGCCTCCACCCATCTCCGCATCGATGCAATTTGCCACCAAACAGGCGTGCTGCGCGGCCAAGGCCACTCGGACTGCGTGATGCGGGGACGGGCCAAACGCATTAACAGTACCAACCGCAGCTCACCCGGGGTGCCTCAAACAGGCATGCGGGACCGACACAACCCTCATCCAGTCGTTAGAACACGGCCTGGAGTTCAGTGCAGGGCTCCGGGCCGTGTTGCGCCGGATGTGCAAATGAGGCCACTTCCGGCCCAGGAGCCTGGCAGGACGGGGCCGGGATCCAATAGAAGGGCACGATTCGGATGACGGAGCGTCGCTTCAGGTCATCGCCCCACCCTTCGCCCGGGGCTTATAAAAGGCGGATCGCAAAACCGTCCACCCTCCCTCTCTCTCCTCCCTTTCGCCTACCTAACTCGCACTGTCTCCGCCTCTCTGCTCCACCCTCTCTTCACTGCACCTCGTCTGCCTGTTGCTGCATCTGCACTCATGGTTGATGTGCGACAGACGTTCTCTTGGACCAGTATGGAGCACACATTTCCACGAGCCCCGGAAAAGTGATCAAGCGAGTGATAATGCGCCGACTCTTAAGGTGGGATTGCTCAAGCGGAGTGTCCCCCAAAGCGTACTGGGTTGCGTTCATCGGCTGACCGCGCCAGGTATCGAGAGGCTGTCAGTTCTCATCTGCTCTCCTTCCTTCTGGCTAACTAATCTTTGTGTGTGTGTGTGTGTGTGTGTGTGTGTGTGTGTGTGTGTGTGTGTGTGTGTGTGTGTGTGTGTGTGTGTGTGTGTGTGTGTGTGTGTGTGAGATGGCACCTGTCGTAACATAAGTTAAGATTGTTGAAGATATAACGGGATAAGTCTGCTCTGTGTTTGCTTTTATAAATTGCTTGCCTTTTGTTGCACCCTATGAATTCCTTGCAATCCTTGCTGTACATAATAATAAACCCCATTCACTGTGCCATACAGCTTTCCTCGCAAATTGTGAATAAATGCTTGTATGGAAATGTTCCCAGCTCGTTTTCTTTTCCTTCATTGGTCCGTATCCGAGCTTAGCCGGGACGTTATCCCCCAACGATCTGTTTTCTAGCCAGTACGTCCTTGCAGTTATGCTCTGCTGCTTCTGATCTGGTATGGTGATCCGGTTTGAACAAAACGTACCGAGAGCGTGCCCCCCGGTAATTAAATCACATGACCATTTTAGGTCACTGGTTTCCATTAGGCAGACGACCCTAAGTCACATGGTTGAGTTATTGGCGTTCACGGTCGATTAGCGACCCCGCTGCGTCATGGAGTTATCCGTGTGCAACGGCCTGCGATTCTGGAGAGTCTGGTGGGAACCCGAGGTAGGATACGAGAATTATTTAATTTTTCAAGTGATTCTTCACCATTGAGAGATCGGGCTCAAAAAGGATATAGTACTGTAGAGCGTGATATTTCAAAAATGTATTGGGCCCGATATGTTCTTGTGGTGGAGGTATGTCCTCTACCGAGTACCCTTTTAGTTGTAGAAATGTTTATTTGCCTGAACTTCCAGGTATGCTCCTAAAAGGTGGTGAAAAATATTTCTATCCTAATAATTTCTTTTTTTGTTCAGGTTTAAGAGAAATAAATCATTCGTTTTATAAAACTATCCTGACTTTGCATGAGCCGTGTTCGAGACCCGAGTTAAATTTAGTATTGTTCTGTACATAATTTGCATGCGATTAGTTTGAGTGACTGTAATACGCAGCGCTATTGTGAGTCGTTTGTGATGTCATCACGTAATTTTCAAAGCTTCGTGTACTTTCTGCTTCTCGTTTTCTCATGTGTGCTTCCTGAGTTTTTCTCATCCTGTTGTATATTATTTTACCATCCTTGTAACTGGGTCAGTGCTTTGATTCCTTTGACAAAGGTAAACATTTTTTATTTCACATTATTTAGTTGTTTACTCGTTATTTTCTTCAGATGAGAATATTGCATGATCTGTGAGGTATGTTCCATTTATGTTCTTTGTCAAGCAATGTTCTATGTGTCTTTGTTCTCGCTACATATGTTTTCACTATTTGTATATATTTGTATGTATATGTATATATGTATATATATATATATATATATATATATATATATATATATATATATATATATATATATATATTGTTACGGCTGTGAAAATTCGCATTACACCATAAAGGGCCCTCAGGTGAGATATCTTCATAGGTACATGTGTAGTTAGCCCAAACCCATTGTATAGAGGGAATTTATGTGATCCAAGCTGTAACGGACACAGAACGTTTCGTTGTGTTATAGATAACTTATACCAACGAATGCTGAACTTGTTGTCGGCCTACACAACCTATGCCCAATGATAGTCTAACTTATGCATAGCGCGTTGCACGCATCGCCGACGATGTCGTGACGTAGCCTATTAAAAGGCTGACACACAACGATTCGAATCATAACTGCCGTAGAAATGGAAGTGTCAACATTGCAGTCGCACCTTGGCGATCTTGCCAGCGTATGCCGACCTAAGAAAAATGTGTCTAAAACATTGGGGCACGTCAAATACGGTATGAGTAAGTTTGGTATACGTGAGTAGAACGCTAAAGTACGCTATCATACGTCGTAGTAAGTAGAGTACGTCAAGAAATTTTACGACGTACTTGGCGTATGACATACGTTCCGCATGCGATGGGGATAAGTTGTACACACGATATGCGGACGCTTACACACGTCCACAAAGGCTACTTATAAGCTACTCATAAGTCGAAACACGTCGCGGTGATGTCTTTTTTACGCGAAACTTATTTCTAACGTATGTTTGACGTGCTTTGAACCAATTCTTTACGTAGTCCCAACACACATCGACGTATGTAGACGTATTCCAATGACATCTTCTGGTCGACAAAAAAAATAAATGAACCTGTTTCTAACTTACAACTGCCATATAAAGACGTGTTCCAGCGATTTTGGGAATTGGTATATAAAAATGCTGTTCATAAAAGGGGAACCCAACAGTATTTTCGAGTCCTTCTTGAGTCGATGTCCATGTCAGCCGTAACAGTATCAGTATTAGTATTAGTATTAGTAGTAGTTTGTTCATGTTGGCAGTAGTAGGTGAGTGTGAGGTTGAGGGTGTGGGTTATGATGGATCCTCCTTGCGTCCGCGTGACCACGGGTAGGAGACATCTTTGCACCATTGTTCGAAGTTCTTCACGGCTAATTTTTTATGGGGCTTTTTCAACAATGAGCTATGGCTTGTTTTTACGATTTAGGTCTATTCATAATGGGTTGGACAAATGCACAATGAACTAATAATGTGCATAGAGCGCTTCGATAACTTATAGATACGGTATACCAACGAATAATTATCGTGAAGCTGGCGTTCACAAACTATGCCCAACGATAGCCTAACTTATCCATATTGTGCGGCAGTTTATCTTTGCCGGTGACGTAGGGTTTGCTATTCATAGGCTGCCACTCAACGATTTAAATGGCTGCATCTCCACTATTGAAAGTAGACGCTTGCGCTCAACAATTGGATTTTTTTTTTACACTCAACGACTTTTAAACGGTACCACTCAACTATTTTCATTGTTTACAATGAACGATTTAAATTGCTGTCACTCACCTTTGTTTTTTGACGCTGGGGTTTGGAAATTTGAAGCGTTTCTTCTGAACGTGTTAAAACGCTCAAACTCGACTATTTTAAATAGACGCTGCCGATGGACAATTGGAATCATAGCCAAGCTCGACATCGAAGTGTGAACATCCTCGTCATGCCGAAGAAAAGTTTGAAGAATGCTGCAAATAAGTGTCCTGGCCGTGGCCGTGGACGCTGACGCAAGGACGATCCATTATACCGACGTCTTTCAGCCTATGAGTAACTTAAAAGTAACGTCTGTCGACGTGTGGCAACCATCGCGTAACGTGCCAACAACACGTTTAATCATAGGTTAGAAATAAGTTTCGGGTACGCTAAACATTACCTCGGCGGCGTGTCTCAACTTATGATTAATTTACAAGTAGCACGTGTTGACGTCTGTCAACGTTCGCAGACCGTGCATACAACTTGTGGCCAGCGTAGCGGAACGTGCGAGTCATACGCCGGCATACGTCGTGAAATTTGAAGCATGCAAAAATTTGAGGACAACCGAAAAGTACAACGTTTAAAGCCAGCGTACAACGACGTATGGCAGTGTTTTTCAGCGTGCTCTCAATGTTATCAAAACATACCCATAACGTATTCAACATGTGCCAGCGTTTTAGAAAAAAATTTCAAAAATCGGCATACGTTGGCTAAAACGTCAAGGTGTGACTGGGCCTTAAGGGATGACGTGGGAGCACGAGTGAGTTAGGGGAGGTAGTTCGAAGGATGGAAGAGTTCAGCGGTGTGTGTGTTGAAGAGTTGGTGAGTTGAGTGGAAACATGTGCTTGTTGAGTGAGTGAGGCCAGCGGGTCTGAGTGCATGGTGCGATGAGTGATTGGGGGGAGGAGTGACTCTCGCCCAAGGGACCCCGGGGTCAGGGTAGAGTGAGTTAGTTAAATTGGAAAATGGAGGTCGTTTTGCTGTTCGTGGGAGTGTCGGCTCGAAACCTGTTTGGAGGGGTGCAGGAGCCCTGTTGACAGGCTGGGAGCGTGGCTGCGAAAGGTGTATATCGCTGAGTGGGTACCCCGTGCACCGGGCTAGTCGGCCGCAGTAGGCCAAGGGTCCATGGGGGGCCGGGATAGCGTAGTGGGCACGGGTGCACCCACATGATGCGGGGGCACGGGGCGCCATTAGCCACGTGGGCAGTGTTGTGGGCACGGGTGACCCCCGGAAAGCGGCCCGGGAAGCCAGCCTGCCACGTGAGCGTTTCAGGAGAGTCGCCATGGAGGGCACTCCCCGGTGTTTAGGGAGCTGGTAGGCTCGGAGGCAGTGTGGTGCCCGGGGGTGCCATCGTCGGAGAATGGGCAGAGGGTCATGCCTGCCAAGGGAGCCACGCGTCCCAGCCATGAGACCGTGTGAGGGCACTTGAGGAAAATTGGGGGGCAAGGCCCAAAATTGTAAGGACACCAACACGGGCGACGGGAATCTGGGTTGTTAAAACCAATAGATTAAGCGAGGGGCGCTAGTTGAAAGCCCCAGGGTAGTTTAAAGGTTAATGGATAGGGTGGATATGAAGTGTACCCCTCTGCACCATCCATCCCTTCGCTCTCGTTGTGGG
>NC_140961.1:108716655-108724155 GCF_056783735.1 Eptatretus burgeri | reverse complement strand
ATGTATATATATATATATATATATATATATATATATATATATATATATATATATATATATATATATATATATATATATATTTGAAAGAGTGCGAAACGTTAATTGCATCTCGTTCCGAGAACATTTTGATCGCCCCGTTTATTTCATTCCGAAATGATATTGCGTCGTATGTTTCCCAATGTGATGAAGAAGATGCATCAATAAATGATCTCGCATGGCTTCCATTCCACGAAGTGCATATTCAGTCATTCTTTTAACTCGCCTCGTGCCCCCTTCCCACACACGTCCATTGTTTGGAAGGGACACCATGAAATTGCACACCACCTCGGAGCAAACGCAAATTATTTTCCAAATCGTCGAGGGTATTGGTGGCGAGTGGAAGGGAATGGTTAAAAAGGCACTCGCGGTTCGGCTGAGTGGTGCCGGGCATGAGCATGGCTGCATTGCCAGAATCACTAATTGGTACTAACAGCATGAGGCAACTTGATGAAGCAGTCTCTGGGGAATGTGGGATTCTTTCCTTGCTGTGTCTTGAATAATTCAGGAAAGGCTGTCTGCAATGAGCTGCCTGGATCCTTGAAACAAGAGCCTAATATTGCATTAATTTAGGGAGTCAGCCGGCCAATAAAATCCCACGGTGCCTCCGGAATATGGCGTGGAAGGTTTTCGTGGTGAGACGTGGGTGGCGGTGGAGACGGCGCGTCGCTGTTTTTGCGCAACAAAAGCTTGAGACCTTCACTGGTGTCAAAGGAAGAACTAAATATTCCGCTGATAATGGTGGGTGGCTGGGGGTGCACTTGCATGTGTCTCCGTCAGTGACTTCGCACAAATATTTTATTTTCAAAACTGGGATCGAGCTGTCATGGCTAAAAAAAACAAAACAGAGGGCATGAGTTTGGTGGCATGATTTTGATGATGAAAAACATGATGGCATGAGTTTGATCAAAATTAATTGTTTTTGCTTTGATTTCTTTTTTCTTCCCCCTTTTGCGGCGTTTTCCCTCTTTCTGCGGCAGATATGTGAAATGGCATCTTGTAGGGATCGGATCTACATCCTCAAACGGCGTCTTGTTTGGTTAAACCTTGCCCAGGTGTGGCTTGGGCACTTGTTTTAATGGCCCTGATTATTTCCACCTTCCTGTGGGGTCGACGACAGGGAACTGTCATGAACTGGCTAGCCAAGCCTGATGTTCCACTGGTGGTGATTTGGGCAGGAATGTGGAATTTGTTTAGGGCACCGGTTATAACTCACCGACTCTGAGATCTGCTAAAATGCCAATGGATTGGACAAGGCCAGCTTCATGCCCATTTAGGTAGGGACTGCACACTCTGTGATGCTACACCATACCGGTGAAGCGCCAATCCGATAGTTTATAGTCTGGTCGATGGAATGAACAAATCGTTAATTGAAGTATGGTAACTGTCGCATGAAGCAAGGAGAAGCAGATGTTTCAGGCGTTAACCCTTCGTTAGAGAAAAAGAGAGAAACAGGATGGGGTTGAGGGTTGATATCGGGCGAGAGTGAGTCAGAAGTTCGTGTGTCACACGATGTGACCACTCCTCATTTTCATAAATGCCAAGGTGAGCCAATGAAAAAGCCAATAATTCACAAGGTTTCGGAAAAGCGATGATAAGAGAAAACCTATACAGCAAGAAAACCTATATAAAACCAAGATGCCAAGGTGAACAACGAATAGCCAAGATCTTGTGAAAAAAAGCCAAGGAGTGGTCACACTGATGTCATAGTGGGGTCTGGGGACGTGTAGGTGCGATTGCAAATTCCATTTTGACACTGCAGAGAGGGAAGGTCAGGGTTCAGGAGTTAAAAAGGTGGACTGAGACTCGGAAAATAGGGGTAACGAGGAAAAAAAAAAAAACACGAAGCAAAAGAAAGACATAAGAGAAATAAACGAAAACAACTATAGCAAGCATTAGAAATGAAAATAATAATTATCATAAAAACAAAACATGTATTTATAAAGGGGAGGAAAGATTGAAAAGGGCAGGAAAAGGAAAGGAGAGGGGAGAGGAAAAGCAGGGTAAGAGAGAGAGAGAAGAGAAACAGTCTGAGGTAGAAGAAAGATAATTTTATTATGGCTGCTGCTTCACATCATTGCTGGGAGTGCAGCTGAGCCGCTGATGCAGTGGCCTACAAAAGTATTCACCCCCCGACCAATAATGCTCCATTTAGAAGAATTATGAACGAAATTTTTCCAAATGATCTTTTTTATTCATAACTAAAGAGATCAAATTACACACTTGTAGTTGAAGGAGGTCACATGTCAGGAATACCTGCACAATACATGTACACATCAAAATTCACTGGTTGTAAAAGTAACAGCCCCTTAGGTCAGTACTTGGTGGAAGTACCTTTTGCAGCAATGACCGCTATGAGTCTTTTATGGGTAGATCTCCACCAGCTTTACACAGTGAGATGGTGAAATCTTTGCCCATTGTTCACGTGAAGATTTCTCTAGTTCTGCCAAGTTTGATGGTGATCGTCGATGGACTGCAATCTTCAAATCTCGCCATAAATGTTCAAATGGGTTCAAGTCAGGACTTTGACTGGGCCACTCAAGAACATTTATTTTCTTCTTATTCAGCCACTCCAGTGTGGCTTCATCTTTATGCTTCAGATCATTCTCCTGCTGAAATGTGAATCTCCTACCCAGTTTCAGATTCATGGCCGATTCAAGCAGGTTTTCATCAAGGATTCTCCTGTACTTTGAACCGTCCATTGTCCCTTCTATTCTGACGAGCTTACCAGTCCCTGCTGATGAAAAGTATCCTCATAACACGATGCTACCACTACCACCATGCTTGACAGTAGGGATGGTGTTGACTGGGTGATGTGCAGTGTCTGGCTTGCACCAGACTTAAAGCTTTAAATTTCGACCAAAATGTTCAATTTTTGTCTCGTCGAACCAAAAAAAACATTTCTCCATATGCCTGCAGTATCGTTAATATGCTTTTTTTGACAAACTCCAAATAAGCTTTGAGATGTCTTTTTCAGTAATGTTTTCTTTCTTGCCAGCTGTCCATAGAGGCCAGCTTTGTGAAGAGAACGTGATGTTGTTGATTGATGAACACCGATCCCCATCTCGGATATAGAGCCTTGCAGATTTTTCTAAGTCATTGTTGAGTTTACAGTGACGTCCCAAACCATTTTCCTGCTTCCTGGCTGCTGAGTTTGTATGGTCAATCTGATGTGGGTAGAGTCTGGGTGATATGATACATCTTCTACTTCTTAATGATGGATTGCACTGTACTCAAAGGGATAATGAGTGAATCTGAAATCTTCTTATAATCCTCTACTGAACAATGCTTCTTCGCCACTTTATGTCTGACTTCTTTTGAAAGCTCCTTGGTGTTCATGTTTACCTTGTTGGTCGACTAAGTGATTTGCACCTTAAAACTCCTTAGATAACTGGTTTTTTTTAAAGTTTTTAAGTGAAACCTCAGCTTACATACAGGTGATACAATATTTCACTTATTTTGTTTCACAAATAATTTGCTCCTGAAGTGATTTAGGGTCAATTAGGGAAAGGGTTTGAATTATTATGCACCTGAGAATTATCTGATTTTTCTCTGAATCTAAAATATTCACATTTTATCTGCATTTTTTAGTTTTATCACTTGGGAGTAGTTTGTGAAGACTATATATTAAGTTTATTTGAAAGCATCATGAAATAAGCTGAGGTGGCATCAAAATGTGAAAACTTTTGAGGATGGCATATATATATATATATATATATTTGTATAGTCATCCCCCATTTATTGCAGGGGTTACGTTCCAACCCCCCCCCCCCCCCGCGAGAAGTGAAAATCCGCGATGAATGGATGCCTCCCCAAAAAATCGACTCGTCTGGTCTGGTCGGCTTGGCAATGATCGGGTTCTAGGTGCCGGAGATCGACTCGTCTGGTCTGGTTGGCTTGGCAATGATCGGGTTTGAGGTGCCGGAGATAGACTCGTCTAGTCTGGTCGGCTTGGCAATGATCGGGTTCGAGGTGCCAGAGATCGACTTGTCTGGTCTGGTTGGTTTGGCTGTGCTCGTCCAACCGCGGCAAACCTTTTTCCTTCCAGAAGCATATATTGAGCACTCTAACCTTCTGCTGGAGCATCAGGACCTTCCTCTGGCGCTTCGGTTCTTTGCCAGAAGCCTTAGAAGGTGCAGTGCGTTTGGGCGGCATTGTAGGGCTTGGAGAAAAAAACTTAGAAAATATTCGAAGTTCACAAGCGAAACTTTGTCTTGTGCGTTGTGTGACTGGTCGAGCACCACGCGTTAAAATTTATTGCTTAAATAATTTATATTTTATATATTATTACCGGGGGAATCCGCAGAAAAAATTAGTTAGGTTCCAAGGGAAAACCCGCGATAAACCGGGGGCGCGATAGGTGAATCGCGATATAGCGGGGGATTACTTTATATATGTATGTGTGTGTATATATATATATATATATATATATATATATATATATATATATATATATATATATATATATATATATATATGTATGTATGTATGTGTGTATATATATATATATATATATATATATATATATATATATGTATATATATATGTATGTATATATATATATATATATTTTTTTTTTTTTCGAGGGTGGGGGAAAAAAATGTATATATACATATCAGTTTAGCCCTATCTCTCAATGGTGAAGAATCACTTAAAAATTATTGGATCTGGACTTGGATCTTGACCAAAATCAAATCAATTCATTCTTGTGACGCACACAATCTGCTCATCAAATTTCATCTGGATCCTTCCACAATTTTTTGAGATATCGTGCTATATATCTTATTTGTCCCTATCTCTCAATGGTGAAAATCACTTCAAATATTATAGTAGTCGGATCTGGATCTGGATCCAAATCATCACCAAAATCTAATCAATTCGTCATTGTCACACATTGACGCTGTCCACAAAATTTCATCCAGATCCGTCCACAACCTTTTGAGATATCCTGTACACAGACAAACAAACAAACAAGCCGGTAGGCGGACATGGGTAGTCAAATTTAGCCGTTTTTCAGCCGTTACTTGCCAA
This sequence comes from Eptatretus burgeri, assembly GCF_056783735.1. Lineage (NCBI taxonomy): Eukaryota > Metazoa > Chordata > Myxini > Myxiniformes > Myxinidae > Eptatretus > Eptatretus burgeri. Next base: position 108,719,088 of record NC_140961.1, on the reverse strand, counting down.
CAATAGCGTCCATAGCAACGGTTATTTCTCACACATAACTAGGACATACCATTAACCAACCATACCAGTTTCATGTATATCTGACTCATGGTCTCTGAGATATAACGAACTTCGTTTTTTTATTGTTTTCGACCAGGGTTCATTCAAAGTCTATCTTCTCCGACAGTTTTCATAGGATCCGGCTGGAAATTTTTGACAATGGCTGAATGTACTGCCCACAGTTGCTCGTGGCCCGATTTTTGATTTTTGAAAAAATAATTTTTTGAAAATTTCAAAGGTCCATTGTTAGGCTCCGGTGGTGTCCATAGCAACGGTTCTCATTTGCACACAACTCTGTCATGGTATGAACCTACCAACCAAGTTTCATCAAAATCACCATTGTATTAACGGAGCACTGGACCGAACAGACATACATACAGACATACAGACAGACAGACAGACAGACAAACATATCGACGGAAATACTGATAATAAGGGTAGATAGATTGACTACCCAACAAACATACTGATAATAAGGGTAGATAGATTGACGACCCAGCATATCGACAGAAATACTGATAATAAGGGTAGACTAGATTGACTACCCAACAAGCCGGTAGGCGGACATGGGTAGCCGATCAAGTCAAATTTAGTAGTTTTTCAGCCGTTACCAGCCAAAAAAGCATCCATAGCAACGGTTCTTTCTCACACATAACTAGGACATACCATGAACCTACAATACCAGTTTCATGTATATCTGACTCAGTCTCAGATATAACGAACTTCGTTTTTTATTGTTTTCGACCAGGGTTCATTCAAAGTCTATCTTCTCCGTCAGTTTTCATAGGATCCGGCTGCAAATTTTTGACAATATGGCTGAATTTACTGTCTACAGTCGCTCGTGAACCGATTTTTGATTTTGGAAAAAATAAATTTTTGAGATTTTTTTTGGAAATTTCAAAGGTCCGTTGCCTAGCAATGGATTGGTTCATAACAACGGTTCTCATTTGCACACAACTCGGTCATGGTACGAACCTACCAACCAAGTTTCATCGAAATCGCCATTGTATTAATGGAGTACTGGACCGAACAGACATGCATACAGACAGACATATCGACAGAAATACTGATAATAAGGGTAGATAGATTGACTACCCAACAAACATATCGATGAAAATACTGATAATAAGGGTAGATAGATTGACTACCCAACATATTGACAGAAATACTGATAATATGGCTAGACTAGATCGACTACCCAACAAACATATCGACGGAAATACTGATAAGGCTAGAAGAGATTGACTACCCAACAAGGGGTGAAAACATAACCTCCTTCACCTTCGTTGGCGGAGGTGAAAATGGCTGCGCCAATCTCCAACAGTGTCAGGTCATGGGCACAAAATAATTTGCCCCGAATCTACCTCCTTCCCCACCCCCCCCCCCCCCGCCCCAGCAAGAATGATGATGTGGCTTGGGATTTTCGCCTGTACATGGAGAATGGTGCAGTGGTTTAAACACTGACCCCTGCCAGAAGGAGTGGGTATTTACTCCCTTTTTCACTCCCAGTGGGAATGGGTGTTATAATTAGTAAAAGGCGATGCATCTTTCTGTCCATCACGTGAAGAAGAATGAGGACCTCGAGCACTAATGCAGTGGTTGCTGCTGTCATTGAATAATAACCAGGGAAATACAGGTAGAGTGGATGACTCACAAAATATGGAGATTAGTCGATGGTTTGAACAAACTTGTGAAAGCAACATGCAGAGATGATTCTGACCAAGTTACAGAAAATCTGGTGAATAGTTTGTGAGAAGTAAAAAGTAGGTGATTTGGGAATTGTAATGACCTTTGACCTTTTAAATTGACCAGCAAGCCAGCACTCATTTAGCCAATCTCAGAAGAATGACAGGCTGAGTCAACCCCACCTGGTATTAATTCAACAGCAAAGCAGGATTTGAACTGAGGACCTGAGGATCCCAAGCCCACCACTCTAACCATTGAGCCAACACCAGGCGTAAACAGCTAAAATGGTACCGTTGGAAATCAAATAATTGATTTACTTGGAACAATAATCGGATTCGTAAAATCATAAATATGCCTGTTTTAAAACCCCGTCTTTCCGGCATTGAAGAAGAACCAGGAATTGGAGCTTAATGCAGCAGTTCCAACAGTAACATTTATTATCCTTCCAGCAAATACAACCCGTCGCTTCTCTGATGGGAATACTAAAGGGAGGGGGAGAAAAGGAGTGGGGGAGACAGAGACAGAGACAGACACAGAGAGATCCACTCCAAACCCACCTCCTTCGAATTCCCTGCTTTCCTTTCTGAAAGTCTCCGTCATGTAAGGACCTGAAAGTGCCTGTAGTGTCCCTCTTGTTTACCCTGTGTAACCCACCCCATCCCCTCCCTTCCACAGATCTCCTCATGTGTCTATTCCCCACTGTTTTTC
>NC_140961.1:108714155-108716155 GCF_056783735.1 Eptatretus burgeri | reverse complement strand
AAAAAGGAAGAGGAAGAAGATCGGGACAAAAAGATCGTGTTTTTTTGGTGTGGAGGCTGTTGTGCTGGAAGCGTGCTTGTTGTTGCGCGGATTTGATCCTGTTTTTCATCGTGTCTTGGAGCCTTGCTGAGCCTCGTGCCTCACCTTGGTTGGCTCTGGGGTTCTGCTAACTCGGAGTACGGGGTCGAACGGCGAGCGGACCTGCCTCCCTCTCCTGCTCGCAACTTGGCGCCAGAACTGGTTCCCTGGCGGCTGTGAGCGGACTTGGGCCAGGACCAGGAGGACGACAGCACCACGGTTTCTCCTGCCCCCCTGACGAGAGCAAGGCCAGCTCGTCCGACGCCAATCCAGGGACAGTTGCGTCCACACCACGGTCCAGCCTGACCACCAGAAATAGCTACGTTTTGTGTGTGTGTGTGTGTGTGTGTGTGTGTGTGTGTGTGTGTGTGTGTGTGTGTGTGTGTGTGTGTACTTGGTGCCTTAGAGGGTTTGAGATTTGTATATTCATTGGAATTGTCTGTGTTTTCCCCACGCCCGATCCCACACCATCCCGTCGAATCGCCCCGGATCCCTCTTCTTGCCGAGTCTTGTTATTTCTGGTTAAAAATAAAAACAAATAAACATCATCAACTCAGTGAAAAGCGACTCGTGCCACCTTCCTCGTCCCGTTTGCGGTAGAGCGATTAGAACCGCCATGTTTGGGTTATAAATAAATAAACCACCTCCATCGTTTCGGCTCATTCTACGTTGGCGGGACTGTTCAAGTCCCGTGGACGTCACATTGGTGTCAGGGTGTTGGATGTTCGAACCCCTCTAAATTATATTTGGTATCGGGAGAATATACCAAGATTAAAATCTCGCCACGAATTGGAATATAAAATTACTAGAGAAAAGCGTGCGAGCGCGGGAAAGTATTTGGCGGGAGTTTTCAAATTAAATTTAATTGGCGGCAAACGGGACTTCTGCACCATGGCGGATGTGCAGATGTTTGAGGAGGAAGGCCACGTGTGTGGCAGCGAGTCGGGGGAAGAAGGGAGAGACGGGGATAGGGTTGGAACCTCCCCCATTCCGAGCGTGGACCGTGCTTCATCGCCCGTAACGGAGCCGGCAGCGCCGGAAACCGGCGCGATGTCGATCCAGACAATGTTGGAACGTTTAATAGGGGACATGACGGCATAAATAGCAAATCAATTCGTGGCACAGAGGGCAGAAATGACAGATCAATTGGGGGTAATGGGGGTACAGTTGGGTGCACGGATTGATTTAATGAGGGATGAATTAGGGGAAAAGATGGAGAAAATGAAAACTGAGATGCAGGAGTGTGTGGATATTAAATTGGGATTAATACAAAGCAAATTCGAGGATAGATTGGAGGAAACAAAGGTAGAAATTACATTGGAGGGGGAAAATATACGGAAGAAATTGGTAGATAAAATTGATGCAACGAACATTCGGGTTGATAAAGTGGATGAAAGCCTGGAACGTCATCGTGCCTGTGTGGATGCTCGTATGCAGCTGCAAATAGAAGAGTGGGGAGAGCTGAGGAAGCAAGGGATGAATTTGGCGGAGGAGGTAAAAGGATTGGAGGCTCGTTTGGACGAACAAGATAAAATTATGAGCCAAGATGAAGTCTTGGAGAAAGGCCTGGTAGAGCCGTCTTTTGTAAGTGGAGTGCCCGGGTTGGTTGAGGAGCAGCTACAAACTCGCGATGGAGCCTTGGAGGAGGTTGTGCGGGCCCAGAAGATCCTGCGGGAAGAGGTGAATCAGTCCATTCAACATTTGGAACAGGAGGCAAAATTGACCCATGAGACCCTCACCACAAAACATCTTTGGCCACAGTGGGCTCCGAAATTGGATACGCAGCTACAAGGGTGTTTGATCCCTGGGCTGGATTCGGACAAGGGAGAAACTGAGAAGCGGGCCACCGTAAAAGTGATCCCCCTGGTAAATTTCGACGGGTCAGGGAGCCTTGAAGCTTTTCTGAAGCAATTTGAGTGTAT
>NC_140961.1:108676655-108709155 GCF_056783735.1 Eptatretus burgeri | reverse complement strand
AGAGTGTGTCGGAGTGGTGCTGAGGTGTCGTCCACCAGACGGCGGTCTCCTTGGGTTAACCTGAGGCGGTCCCTTCGGGTGGGTGCCTGGAATGTCCTATCCCTAAGAGAGGATGATCACCTGTCTCTGTTATCATCTGAGCTCAAGCGTTTGGACATCGGGATTGCAGCTCTCTCTGAGGTTCGGAGACCGGATTGCGGCGAGATAATGGTGGGTGGTTACACCTACTATTGGTCTGGTCGCTCTGATGGTTACCATACCCAAGGAGTTGCTGTAGCTGTGTCCAATAAGCTGACCCCAATGATAATTGAGGTAACACCGGTCAACGAGCGTATTATGAGATTAAGGATTCGTCACTCCTTAGGTGTCATTTCCCTGGTCTCTATTTATGCTCCGACTGAGGCGAGTGATCTTACCGTGAAGGATGCATTCTACGCCACACTCGAGTCTGTGGTTGATCAGTGCCCCAGACGAGATACACTTCTAGTCTTGGGGGATTTCAATGCATCGACTGGAACTGATAGGGATGGTTATGAGGTGTGTGTTGGTCCCCATGGGTCAGGAACTATGAACCAGAATAGCACTAAGTTCCTTGACTTTGCAAGAAGTCATGGACTTAGGGTGGCTGGTTCATGGTTTCAGCGCCCGCAAGCTCATCGCTGGACTTGGTATTCCAACGCTGGCGGTGTGGCAAAGGAGATTGACCATGTCCTCATTGACGGTCGTTGGAGGATGATCCAGAACTGCAGGGTCTACCGGAGTGCTCAGTTCCTCAATACTGACCACAGGCTTGTTGTAGCAACTCTAAAGCTGCACCTTAAATCCTGGAGAATGGTACCATCCCAGCCTAGGCTGGATGTTGCCAAGCTCAGGGATGAGAGAGTAGCTGAGGAGTTTGCGAACAGGCTGAGTGGACACTTGGGGGTCTGGGTGCGTTGGCAGGTACTGAAGAGTTGTGGAGCGCCTTCAAGACCACCGTCCTTGATGTTGCCGGTGGATGCCTTGGAGTTCACCGCAGGGCAAAGAAGAATTTTGTCTCTCAAGGGACACTGGATACCATTGACCAGAGTCGCAGGGCCAGGCTGAATGGCAGAGCTGAGCTGTTCAGGGAGCTGAGGCGTAAAACTGTACGTGCACTGAGGGTGGACAAGGAGGCCTATGTGCGAGGAATCTGTGAGGGGGTAGAGCATCACCTGTGGACAGGTGATTCTCGTCCCGCTTACAGGGGAATTCGCGCATTACGTTCATCCAAGCCCATCCCTCGGAGCACTGCAGTTCGAGCAGAGAGTGGTAGGCTCTTGACAGAGGAGTCTGAAGTGAAGGCCCGCTGGGCCGGTTACTTTGAGCGGTTGTACCAGGCTGATCCCCCAGCTGTCGAGTTGGACGTCAAGGGTGTTACAATCCCTGTTGCTGACCCTCGAATCAACTGTGGTCCACCATCGCTTGTGGAAACACGAGCTGCGGTGAACCAGTTGAAACGGGGCAAAGCTCCAGGGATTTGTGGCATCCATGCTGAACTTCTCAAGGCTGGTGGAAATGCTGCACTCGCGTCGTTGCATGCAGTTTTGTGCTCTGCCTGGAACACAGGCATCATCCCAACTGACTGGAAGAGGGGCCTTGTTGTCCCTCTCTGGAAAGGGAAGGGTGATCGCCAAGACTGCAACAACTACCGAGGGGTGACGCTGCTCTCAGTGCCGGGCAAGGTCTTTGCTCGGATAATTCTTGATAGGGTTCGCCACCATCTGCTTGAGCACCAGCGTCCAGAGCAGTCAGGCTTTACGCCAAAGAGGTCAACGATTGACCGTATCCTTGCTCTTCGTGTCCTCACTGAACGCAGACGAGAGTTTCGGCAGGGGCTGCTTGCAGCCTATGTTGATCTCTGTAAAGCGTTCGATTCAGTGAATCGGGATGTCCTCTGGAGGATTCTTGGTCTTCGTGGGGTGCCACCGAAACTGATCGATCTGATGTCTGAACTCTACTCTGGTACTGAGAGTGCTGTGAAGTGTGGTGGTACCGCCTCTGACTTATTTCCAGTTGTTACTGGAGTTCGTCAGGGATGTGTACTTGCCCCCACACTTTTCAGCACTTGTATGGACTGGATTTTTGGGAGGATGTCGGAGAGATCAAGTTGCGGTGCATCGTTTGGCAATGTCAAGATCTCGGACCTTGATTTTGCAGATGATGCAGTCATCTTTGCGGAGACTTTAGACATCCTCTTGGGGGCCCTCGAGGTGCTGAATGAGGAGTCGGAGCCGTTGGGATTACGGATTTCTTGGGTCAAAACAAAGATCCAGGCTTTCGGTGACATCTTGGATGCTGCTGTCCTGTCTGTGTCTGTTTGTGGTGAGGATGTTGAGGTCGTGGATAGATTCACTTACCTTGGCAGTGATATTCATGTCTCCGCAGGTTGTGAGCCGGAGGTCAATAGACGTCTGGGTCGGGCCTGGGGAGTCATGGATTCACTGGATCATGGGGTGTGGCGCTGCCGGTACCTGTGCGGGAGGACGAAAGTCCGAGTCTTCAGGTCCTTGGTACTTCCAGTCTTGCTCTATGGGTGCGAGACTTGGACTTTGACCAAGGATCTGAGACAGAGACTTAATTCCTTTGGTACCAGGTCTCTTCGGAGAATCCTTGGCTATCGCTGGTCGGATTTTGTGTCCAACGAGCGGTTGCTGAGAGAGACTCGGATGAGATTTGTTACCTGCATAGTCCGTGAGCGTCAGCTGCGGCTGTATGGACATGTGGCTCGTTTTCCTGACGCTGATCCTGCTCACCAGATTCTCTCAGCGAGGGAGTCTCATGAGTGGAGGAGGCCAGTGGGCCGACCACGTGCCTCATGGTTGCAGCAGGTTGACCATCATCTCAAGGAGATGGGGATGGGCCTGGCATCTGCCTGGGGGATGGCCAGACGGAGGCCCCTGGAGTACCGGCGGAAAGTGGACGCAGCGACGCGCTGTTCTGGCACATGCTCCCATACCTGACCTGATATATATATATATATATATTGTTGCGAATTCGCGCCCACCGGCGTGCGACCGGACACGTAACTCGAATCGCGGCATGTCGCCCACCGGACGGACAATTCAGTCTTGACCCTCTCGGAACAACGCAGGGAGCTAGTCACGGGTGGGGGTTTAACCTCACCACGATCGTGCCAATTGCCCACCCGCGCAGGATGGGGTTGCTCGCCAAATTCGATCGACCTAAGTACCTGAGCGAATGGTCGACCAGGCGATCGTACCACGCCACAGGCCGACTCCGGACACGAACCGCTTAAGCTGTTCGTTCCGTGCTACAGTGATAAACGAGCGGTGTTATCGTCGGCCTTGACGGTTCCGATTAGTTACCGGGATGTTGCACCCACTACGAACCCCTTACGTGATGCAAGATGGAGGGTCAATAAAAAAAAGGAAAAGAGACGAAGCAGAGCGGGAACAGTCAACAAGCAAGCATTTTATTCACACAAACACAGACAAGCACGTATATACAGCCATACAGTCAAAAATGCACACATAACAGTTAAAACAGTCATGCAACAAAAGCAAATGCAAAGCTATGACTGACACACGGCAACACTTATGCAGTTATACTTCACAGACAGCGCCAATACACACATTTATACAAAAAGCAAAGGAAGGAAAAGAAAGAAAGAAGTCGCGACTTCCCTTTCATGGTTGGTGAGTCCCTCTCCCACAACCGTCAGCATGGTCGCGCCTGGCCCCGACCTCTCTCGCGTCCGGCGAACCCTTTCCGGCACACCCCGTCCGGACGTGCAGGTCCACCTCACAATGGGCGCTGCCGCGTCTCCCGTCCGTGCCTTCTTGACAGGGCCGCTCGCCAAGCCGCGGGCGCAGGACCTCTTCGCTCGAGAACCAGACTCTCGTACCAACTCGACCAACTGAAGACCAGACAAGACCACTAGCCAAGACGAAAAGACAAAGAGGAAGAGGCGGAAGAGGAAGAGGCACCCGAGCGCCCCGCCCGTGTCCGTCTTTTATAGCACGGGGCCCCGCCCTTCGCCCCGCTCCCGGCTCCAACTTCCTTCGAGAGGGTTCCCGAAAAGGGTGTTCCCTGACGTTCTCCCTCCACCCCGCCCCGTGCGGGGGCCGGGGGAGTCAGTTTTTGGCACTGGGCCAGAGAATTATTCCCCCAAAATGAGACCCTTCCCTTACATGACCTCTGACCTTTGACCTGCATCGCCCCTCCTCCACTCCAAAGCGCGTGGAAGACCAGGTGGGAGAAACCCGCGCATCCTCGCAGTTCCCTCTTTGGCGCCTTTGTTTGCCGTTCGGAAGCGGACGTAGTGGCGAAGATGTGGTAGCGTAGATGATGGAGGTGGCGTGGTTGTAGTGTGGTTGGCGCTGTGATGGGGCTGGCGTGGTTGTTGAGATGCTGTTTGTTTGAAATAAAAGATAGAACAGAAAAATGGCTCACTGGAGGATCGCAGCCCGAATGGATCACATAAATTCCCTCTATACAACGGGTTTGGGCTAACTACACATGTACCTATAGAGATATCTCACCTGAGGGCCCTTTATGGTGTAATGCGAATTTCCACAGCCGTAACAATATATACATATACATACACATACATATATATACATATATACATACATATTCATATATATGTACATATATATGTATCTATGTATATATATTGTTACGGATTCGCGCCCGCCGGCGTGCTGACGGCCACGTAACTCGAATCGCGGCACGTCGCCCACCGGACGGACAATCCAGTCGTGACCCTCTCGGACTAACGCCGGGAACCAGTCACGGGTGGACCTTTCGGTCTCACCGCGATCGAGCCAATCAGCCCCCGCGTGGGATAGGGTTGCTCGCCAAATTCGACCTACCTAAGTACCCACACGGAAGGTAGACCGGGCGATCGCACCTCGCCGCAGGTCGACTTCGGACACGGGTCACTTAAGCGGCCCGTTCCGTACTATCGGGATAACCGAGCGGTGTTATCGTCGGCCTCGACGGTTCGATTAATTATCGGGCGTATTCAGCCCACTACCAACCCTTTACGTGAAGCAAGATGAGGATTCAATGAAAGAAATGACGAAGCGAAGCGGGAAACAGTTCAACACAAAGCACATTTATTCGCGATGAACGGAAAGCACACATATTCAATTCCACCAAAAGCACATAGAAAAGAGGAAGAAACACAATGCAATTTTACACAAAAAGCAAATGCGACAATGCAGATCTAATACCGACTACGCGAGCACACGGCAACACTTATACAATTTTACTTCACAGACGGCGCCGACAACACATACCCAAAACCAAGAAAAAGAACACCCTCAAGGATGAGGCGGGCCTGAGGCCGAGACCGGGTCGGGCCTACCCGTCTGGTGATGAGACGCGGAGCGGCGATGGTGCCTCAACTCCGCGGGCCTCGCGGACAGTGTCTGGTAGGGGGTGGGAAAGGGGCCCCCTTGGTCGCACTATCTCAGCGCGGGGGGGAAACAGGAGGGGGTTGCTGATGCTCGGGGGAAAGGAGGATTTCTACTCTGCCTCGAGTCCCGCGACGAGCGTCTCTACCTCGACCAGGTCGCGCCGTCGGCCTCCCTGGTGTGCAGCTCCCGGCACGACGCGAGCACCCCCTCGTCTGCCTTCGCCGCCTCTCCACAGCTCCGTTCTCTTCGCTCCGACTCCAACGCACACGACGACGACGACGACGACCAACTCCTTATTCTCTTCTTCTTCCCAACTCCACCGACTGCGAAGTCTTAACTCCCTTGACTTGACGAACGCAGTCGCTTATATAAGCCCTGTGGCTTCGCTCTCTCATCTTTGACCCCCTGCCTTCGACCTTTCACCTCGCTCCCCATTGGCCCGAGAAAAAGTGGGCGTGAATGCTTTTTGATCCATAAATTTGCATATAGCGACCGCCCTCCAACGCCCTGGAGGCGGGGCCAAATCGCCCCTCGCTCACCGATTGGACGGAACAAAAGTGGGCGTGTGTCATTTTAATCCGTTTTTGGAGCTGAAAATCCGTGGTTTTGTACACGCTGTTCGGCGCGCGCCCTGCACGAGTCCAACACCGGTACCCACAAGCGGCGCAAGAACGGTGGCGATGCGACGGTTGCGAGGTGTGACGTGAAGCGGCGCCGCGGTGGGTGGTTGATGTTGTGGTTGGTGGTGGTAACAATGGCGGTTGGTCCAAAATAAAGATAGTAAAAGAAAAACGGCTATCCTGAAGAGTCGCAGCACGCATGAATAACATTTATTCCCTCTAGACAACGGGTTTGGGCCTAACTACACATATACTTACCGAGATATCTCACCTAAGGGACCTGAATGGTGGTTTGCGAATTTGGTAACCACAACAATATATATATATATATATATATATATATATATATATATATATATATATATATATATATATATATATATATATATATATATATATATATACATACATATACATACAGTTAAGCCCAAAATTATTCATACCCTCAGCAAATTTGGAGTATTTTGAATCGTGTTATTTGAGGAATGAGTTTCTTCTGGCTTAAGTTCCATAAGAATGTGACAAACAGCTGAAAGAATCACTGCAAGAGACATTTCAAGAAATACATTGTTTTGGGGGTATTTTATTGAAAGATTTACAAAAAAATGTCATGTCCAGAATTATTCATATCCTTGCTTAGGCCTAAGTCACATTTGCTCTATGGCGAGGATACGGCGGCCATACGCCCTCTGAATTTACAGAAACGTGCGGTGGCCGCAGAGTTTCTGAGGTGAGCTCAGGGTGGCCCTACACCGTATGGCTATATTTTACAGGCCGTAAGGTCGGCGTGGAATTATAACTTTTTTTCATTTCTACGTTCGCCGTAGCAATTCGGCAAGCCGAAAAAAAAAAAACTGGTAAAAAAAATAAATAAACCCATTCGTTACCGTCTGTCTGGACACACATTCGCCTTAGGGCCCACCTGTGGTCCCCTTGCGGTCGCCTTGCAGGCACCTTGCATCTGCCTTGAAAATTATATGGCCGCCGCAGGAATGCCCTAAGGTCACCGTGCGACATCAAATCAAAGACCTTATGGCAACCCCACGTTTTCGGTCTTCACAATTTATAAATACGCCGTGCAGCTCCCCGAAAAATAAAAACACATGTGACTGCTACATTGTGTGACCGTGGAAATACTGCGGCCACCGTATAATTGCTGGTGGTCGTAGATTTTGGAGACCCCACGGCCACCGTGGCAAAGGTGACTTAGGCCTAAATATGTCGTGCGGCTCCCCGAAAAATAAAAACATATGTGATTGCTACATTGTGTGATCGTGGAAATACTGCGGCCACCGTATAATTGCTAGTGGCCGTAGATTTTGGAGACCCCATTGCCGCCGTGGCAAATGTGTCCTCAGCCTTAGATCAGTTCAAAGTCACATTCAGTAATCAATGGAAAAGCCTATGTTTGTGATTACAGCCTCCAAACGGTTTTTATACTTGCTCACAAGGTTTTCGCATGTCTCGACAGGGACTTTGGCCCACTCCTCCTTCCTGAAGGTCTCCAGTTCTTTGAGGTTGGAAGGCTTCCTTGCCATCACTCCGGTCTTGAGCTCCCTCCACAGATTCTCAATTGGGTTTAGGTCCGGACTTTGGCTTGGCCACTCAAGAACGTCGACACCATGATCCCGGAACCATTTCTTGACTGACTTGGCTGTGCGTTTTGCATCGTTGTCCTGCTGATACGTCCAATGCTCCCCAAGGTGAAGTTTCCCTGCGGACTGTTTGATGTTTTCCTCAAGGATCTTGATGTACTGCTCCTTTTTCATGATGCCATCCACTTTGACGAGATTGCCGGGCCCACTGGCTGAGAAACATCCCCAAAGCATTATGCTGCCGCCTCCATGCTTGACGGCCGGGACTGTGTTCTTAGGGTTGTATGCTTCACCTTTCTTTCGCCAAACGAAAGCAACATCTCTGTGCCCGAAAAACTCCATTTTCGTCTCATCCGACTACAGAACTGAGGACCAAAAGCATGGATCTTTGTCCAGGTGAGCTTTTGCAAAGGCGAGACAGGCCTTTCTGTGCCAGGGATGGAGGAGTGGAGTCTTTCTTGGTCGGTGTCCATGGAGACCCCCCTTGTGCAACATCCGCTGGAGTGTCTGCCTTGATATCTTGGTCCCAGACTCACCAAGGTTGTTCAGGAGAGCCTTAATAGTGATCAGAGGATTGTTGTTGGCCTCTCGCCATACTTTTCTTGCCAGACGAGGCGATACCTTTGGCTTCCGACCACGTCCTTCAATATTTTTTACAGTGTGGAACTCCTTGTACTTCCTAATTATGCTTTGTATGGTGGCAACTGGCACTCGGAACTGCTTTGAAATAGCTTTGTAGCTTTTCCCCTCCTTATGAGCATTCACAATGCACAACCGAAGTTCCTCACTGACTTCTTTCTTCTTCGCCATGCTGACAATGACCTGAGAATGATTGCATCAGCTCCGCTTAATTTATAGTCTAAAAGCAGAGTGTTGTTCTATAACATTCCTCACTGTACATGCAATAGACCACATTTGTAATGCATTCAGATTGTATGCACACATCTTGGAATAATTGCATACCATTATAAAGAATCTTAGGAATATCAAAAGCATGTGCATTATCACAAACATTGGCCTCAATTCTAAGACTTGGTATGGGCCATGAATAATTTTGGACAGGCATAAAAACAGAAATCTTAACATCGAGATATTAATACTGAAGGACCAATTTTGTGCTCCTCCTTGCGGTCGCGTCACGTTTTTCTCGGTACTGTGACCTGGACAGAAAGAAACTTCGTACCTGGAAGAGTGCATCGCACATAGTGGCAATAGTCAACTTTCAAGTCTGAAGCAGAATAAACACTTTTCGTTGAGACGGGGGCGAGGGGTGAAGAGGCGGGGGCGGGGGATGAAGAGACGAGGGCAGGGAGTGAAGAGGCGGGGAGCAAGGTAAGCAAATTTTTTTTTTTGGGGGGGGGTAAGCAAATTGAAAGCAGGAGACGGGGGGGGAAATGGGCGGGGGATGAGTGGGCGGGGGCTGGGGTGAATTAGGTGGGGTTGAGTGTGAGGGGGTGGATAGGGGGGCAGGGGCAAGTGTGGCGGACAATCAAGAGACGGGGGCGGGGAGTGAAGAAGAGGGGTGGCGCCGGGGTAATTACATTTTTGGGCGGGGGTAAGCAAATTGAAGGCGGGGGGTGGGAGGCGGGGGGAATGAGGCGGGGCAGAGGATGAGTAGGCAGGGGCTAGCACGCTCTGTCCAGTCCATGTCCGTCGAGTGAGGGTGAGCTGGTGAGGGTGGTTGAATGAACGGAATCCGTCTGTGATGGGGTTTTGGATAGTTCCTATTGTTATGTTTATAATGTTGAGCCAAAATATATGTGGATTTGTACATGCCAACTAAATGTCCTTGCGTGAAGTGAAAGTTCCACCACTCCAGCTTGTAGGTATGAGATAAATGCAAAACTCTCAGATTTTTCAAAGGGTATGAATTATTTTGGGCTTAAATATATATATATATATATATATATATATATATATATATATATATATATATATATATATATATATATATATATATATATATATATATATATATATATATATATATATATATATATATATATATATATATATATATATATATATATATATATATATATATATATATATATATATATATATATATATATATATATATATATATATATATATATATATATATATCCTGGTGTTGGCGCAGTGGTTTGGAAAGCGGCTTGGGATCCAAAAGGTCCTGAGTTCAACCCCCGTTGGGCCACTGAATTAATACACCAGGGGATTGACTCAGCCTGTCATCCTTTTGAGGTCGGCGAAGTGAGTACCAGTGTACTGGGCCAGTGTATACCCCGATTAAAATAGGTGTACCATATCCCTGTGTCGTAAGAGGCGACCAGGGTTGTGTCAGGAAGGGCATCCGGCGTAAAACATGTGCCAAATCACTATGCGGATCATACGGATGATCCGCTGTGGCGACCCCTAACGGGAGCAGCCGAAAGAAGAACAAGATGATATATATATATATATATATATATATATATATATATATATATATATATACACACACACACACACACACACACACACACACACACACACACACACACACACACACACACACACACACACACACACACACACACACACACACACACACACACACACACACACACACACACACACACACACACACACACACACACACCTCTGGAAAAAATTAAGAGACCACTGCAAAATTATCAGTTTTTCTGGTTTTACTATTCATAGGTATGTGTTTGAGTAAAATGAACATTTTTGTTTTATACTATAAACCACTGACAACATTTCTCCCAAATTCAGAATAAAAATGTTGTCATTTAGAGCATTTATTTGCAGAAAATGACGACTGGTCAAAATAACAACAAAGATTCAGTGTTTTCAGACCTCAAATAATACAAACAAAACAAGTTCATATTCATTTTTAAACAACACAATACTAATGTTTTAACTTAGGAAGAGTTCAGAAATCAATATTTTGTGGAATAACCCTGATTTTCAATCACAGCTTTCATGCGTCTTGACATGCTCTCAACCAGTCTTTCACATTGCTGTTGCGTGACTTTATGCCACTCCTGGTGCAAAACTTCAAGCAGCTCGGCTTTGTTTGATGGCTTGTGACCATCCATCTTCCTCTTGATCACATTCCAGAGGTTTTCAATGGGGTTCAGGTCTGGAGATTGGGCTGGCCATGACAGGGTCTTGATATGATGGTCCTCCATCCACACCTTGATTGACCTGGCTGTGTGGCATGGAGCATTGTTCTGCTGGAAAAACCAATCCTCAGAGTTGGGGAACATTGTCAGAGCAGAAGGAAGCAAGTATTCTTCCAGAACAACCTTGTACGTGGCTTGATTCATGAGTCCTTCACAAAGACAAATCTGCCCAATTCCAGCCTTGCTGATGCACCCCCAGATCATCACCGATCCTCCACCAAATATCACAGTGGGTGTGAGACACTGTGGCTTGTCGGCCTCTCCAGGTTTCTGTCTAACCATTAGAGGACCAGGTGTTGGACAAAACTGAAAATTGGGCTCATCAGAGAAGATGACCTTACTCCAGTCCTTTACGGTCCAATCCTAATGGTCTTTTGCAAACCTCAGCCTGGCTCTTCTTTGCTTCTCATTGATGAAGGGCTTTTTTCGAGCTTTGCACTACTTCAGCCCTGCCCCGAGGAGCCTGTTTTGAACTGTCCTCGCCGTGCACTTCACGCCAGCTGCCGTTTGCCATTCTTTTTGTAGGTCACTTGATGTCATCCTACGGTTGTTGTGACATTCAAATGACTGGGCGGTCATCCCGGTCAGTGGCAGTCGTTTTCACCCTCTGCTAGTCTGTAGCTTAGTTGTCCCCAATGTCTGCTGCCTGACCTCATTCTTATGAACCGCCGTCTTTGAAATTTTAAGGATGGAAGCAACGAGACACTCACTGTATCCCTCTGCCAGTAAAGCCAGAATTGAACCCTTCTTTTCCTCACTCAAAACTTTTCTTTTCAACTCTTTTGGCATGGTCAATACTTTTTTTTATTCCAATTACTTTTGAGGTACTACTAGCACTATTTTTGCCATCCAGCTGGTCCTATTGCAAGAGGATAGTGATGACCACAGCAGTGGTTTTTATACTTTTCCTTGTTAAATATGATTCGGTTCAGGTGATCACCTAATCAGTACCTCACTAAGTAGAATGAGGTGCGCCCGTGTTGGAATTCAACAGACACTGAAATGGAATGGCTGCCATACATGTAGAGATGCTGATTTAAAAAAAATTTGGAGTGGTCTCTTATTTTTTTTCCAGAGCTGTGTATATATATATATATATATATATATATATATATATATATATATATATATATATATATATATATATATATATATATATATATATTCAATTCATTTTTTATTTTTATTTTAATATGTATACATGTATACTTTTTTATTATATTTTTTATTTTAATTTTAATATGTGTAGATGTATACTTTTTTATTATATTTTTTATTTTTATTTTAATATGTATACATGTATACTTTTTTATTATATTTTTTTCTTTAAAGCACTTTTACTCTGTGCTGACGTCTGACCTAATCATGAATAATCCACACAAAATTTTGAAGCGTCATTTGTATGTGCAGAAATATAATCCGTGTGATGAACAACCAATGTGTCTGCTTTCCTCCTCATGGTAATAATCCACCACAAACGAAATTACATGCAGTAAACTGCAGTCACTGCATGTACTGTACCACAAAAGGCGGATGTTGCTTCAGACAAC
This sequence comes from Eptatretus burgeri, assembly GCF_056783735.1. Classification (NCBI taxonomy): domain Eukaryota; kingdom Metazoa; phylum Chordata; class Myxini; order Myxiniformes; family Myxinidae; genus Eptatretus; species Eptatretus burgeri. The sequence continues at coordinate 108,696,815 of NC_140961.1, read as the reverse complement.
CGAAATTGTCCGGCCTCCCGAGATCAGGCTTAAAATGCTCCTCTGTGAGAATTATCTGTGATTTCATTTGATCTCTGCTTGCAAGAGCCACCAAGGGGCACAGCTCAACTATTAATGTCAGAACTCTCAGGTTGGATTTGACTCAATATCGAGCTGCCCACCTTCGGTCCCACCTGGCAAGACCGCGTGCCGTGTTGGGACGCCCGCGAGCCGGAACTGCCGCGCGCAGTCCAATCCCATTGCCAATCAAGCTCTGTTGGAATCAATTTGGACAAGGTAATCAAACTGGAGCCAGGAACTGAATGTGAATATGCATGCTATGTAAGTTGGCTCCAGAGCATGCTTAGTAATTAACAACATCAGTTAAAACTCGTCTGTATATAACGAGGAAATATAACACTTGGAAATCGATTCATGAATCCAAATTTCTTCCTCCTCGTCTTGGGAAATAAAAATCTAACAAATCACAAATTGATCTACAATATGCATTCTTCAGAGCCAAGGAAAGAATAATAACCTCATGTTATTGCATTGCCTTGAATTATTTTAACTTTGAAGAGGTGCAAAGTAATAAGTTGATCGTGACAAAAGAACGACACATGAAGAGTGGGGTGGGGTGGTCCAAAATCATAAGGGAAAAATTCAAAATTTGAATATTCTTGGGGCATGTTGATTATTTTGTTCTACCTGACTAGAAAATATTCCTGGCCAAATTTGCCACAGTTCCAAAAATATTTAGGGGTCCATCAAGAGGAAGGAAGTTGTTAAATCCGGTGGGGTTTGCTACATCCGGTGGGAGAGAAGAAGACGTCAGTGGGAGAGAGGGAGACGTCAGTTGAGCTTTCGGTTCGCTGTCGGTCGGTGTTAAAAGTACTCTTTTATTTTTCTTTTTTTTTATCTCTAATTTTTTTCTTCTTCTTTTTGATTCCCAGAGTGAGTGAATATGGCATGTTCTACACTGAAAAGCACGGAACTGTTCCTCTTGGATCAACCATTGGAGAAATTCACCGACCGCCAGTTGCCCACTGCCCACTGAGAACATTTTATGCTCTTTCCTTTCATTTTTCCTATTTGTATTGTGACATTATAATGAATCCGTTGAGAGACTTTGATGGACCCCTAAACCACCTCCAAATCTGCTAATTTTTTGTTTCTTTGCGTTTTTCATCGTCAGGAACGATTTGGCAAACATGCCCGCGAGAAATTCGAACTTTCATTTTTTTGGACCACCCTAATGAAGAGGGCTCCAGGGGTCCGAGAACCCCTTAATTCTTTAAGTTTTTCAAGTTTTTTTTTTTTACACAGGTGGAGGCCATTCAGCCCATCATGCCTGCGCGAACACCACACAAATCCATCCACACAAGATCCAAGGAAGAAAATGCAAAAAAAGGTTTTTAATTAATGAGATAATTTTGTTTGTTTGTTTTGGGGGGAGGGGATTGTTGTTGTTTTGTTTTGGGTTTTTTATTTTCTTTTCTTCCCCTCAGGGGAAGGGACATGGGCTTGATTAAAACACACATCAACCACATGTTACGGCTGTGGAAATTCGCAAACCACCATTCAGGTCCCGTAGGTGAGATATCTCTTAAGTACATGTGTAGTTAGCCCCAAACCCGTTGTTTAGAGGGAATAAATGTGATTCATTCGGGCTGCGACGCTTTGAATCAGTCGTTTTTCTTTCTCTATCTTTTATTTCAAATTAACCCCAACGAGGACGCTTGGTGGGCTTTTCGCGCCATTCTTCTCCGTGCTTGGTGTGAGGGGAGAGAAGCGAGGGGAGGGCAGCTGGCGCTCGATTGGTGGATGCGCGGTGTGACGCGGCCAGGGAGGAGGAACGCCCCTCTTCGAGACCTTTCTCGAAGCGCCTCGAAGGGGGGTGGAGCAAAGAACGGGGCGGAGCAACAGGGCGGAGCTCTGAGGATATAAAAGTCGGAGACGGGGGAAGCAGTTTTGTAGATGCTCTTGCTTGGTAGATGCTCTTGCTGTGTGGATGCTCTTGCTCGGTGGATATACTTGCTTCGTGGTTGCTCTCGTCTTCCGGCTCGCTCGTCCTGGTGGCCGCTAGCGGGGTCTTTTGTGGGGCAGTTGCAAGACCCCGCTGGCGGGAAGGAGCGTCCGCCATTCCCCTCTCCCAAATTTGGGCATCCACGTTCCACCCCCCCCTATCCGCGCTAGGATAGTGCCGAACACTCGGTCCGTGGCGTCGAGTGGCCAACACGTGCAGGCGCGAGGCACGCCGGAGAGGCCTCGCCTACCACGCTCGGGCACGGAGTCGCGGCCAGGCGGGACCACGTCGACGGACGTCGGAGAGGGACTCGACACGCTCAGGGAAGTCGCGACTTCCATTTCTTTTGGGTTCTGTGTAAACGTGTGTGTGTGGCGCCAGTCTGGTGAAGTAAAATTGTATAAGTGTTCTGTATAGTAAATCATATTCGGTTGTAGCTCTGCATCGTTCCTTGCTCGTGTTTCTTTACGGTGATTGTAAATTCATGTATTGCTTTTATTGTATCCCTGTGACTGTAATATACGTGCCTTCCGTGCTTCCGTGCTTCCGTATTAAATGTGCTGGTCCGATTGTTCCCCGTTTCGCTGCCTCCTTTCCTTCGTTTGAATCTCCATCTTGCTTCACGTAACGGGTTCGTCGTGGGCTTAATACGCCCGATAATTAATCGGAACCGTCGAGACCGACGATAACACCGCTCGGTTGTCCCGATAGCACGGAACGGACCGCTTAAGCGGCCCGTGTCCGGAGTCGACCTGCGGCGAGGTGCGATCGCCCGGTTTACCATCCGCGTGGGTATTTAGGTAGGTTGAGTTTGGCGAACAACCCTATCCCACGCGGGTGGCCGATTGGCACAATCGTGGTGAGGCCGAAAGGCCCACCAGTGACTAGCTCCCGGCGTTAGTCCGAGAGGGTCACGACAGAATTGTCCGTCCGGTGGGCGACGTGCCGCGATTTGAGTCACGTGGCCGATCGCACGCCGGCGGGCGCGAATTCGCAACACACACAACCCCCCTTGACAAGACCCCCACAGACAGCACTCCGAACAGATCCACACAATCACCCATCAATGCTCAAACTACCGAAAAGTCTTATCAACATCCCTATACCCCTCCATCTCCATAACTTCCAGGTACCTATCTAATTCTAATTTAAAATTATCTACTGTTTCTGCTGCCACGACTTTTCCAGGGAGACCATTCCATGCATTAACTGCTCTCTGAGTAAAAGTCCCCTGCCTTGCTACGGGCTTAACTTTCTTCTTCTTTACTCTCAAGCTATGGTCCATGGTCCTATCACTGTCTACTCTGTTGAATAATTCATCTGAACTTATTTTATCTCTTCCTTTCATTCTCTTAAACATCTCTGTCATATCTCCTCAAAACCGCCTCCTTTCTCGCGTATAAAGCCCTGTCTCCTTCAGCCGCTCCTCAGAGCTGAGCTAGGCCTGGAATCAATCTAGTAGCCCTGCGCTGAACCCTTTCTATGGCATCTATGTCCTTCTGGAACTGTGGTGTCCAAAACTGCACACAATATTCTCGATGTGGCCTCACTAAATTCCTGTAGAATGTTCACACCACCTCTTTTGATTTGTAAATGATCCCCCTCCATTTACAGCCTAAAACCCCATTTGCTTTACCTGTAGCTGCCTGGCACTGTGCTGCCTGCTTACCTCCCATATCTATTACCACCCCCAGATCCTTCTCCAGTGTGACACGCTCCAAAATTACCTCTTGCATCCTGTAATCTCTATTTCATTGTTCTTTCCCAACCCCAACACCTTACACTTGCTCAGGTTTAATTCCATCTGCCAATATTTTGCCCAATCCATACAAGTATCAATACTTTCCTAAATCTGATCACCACCCCCTCTACTATCCACCTCACCTCCAAGCTTTGTGTCATCTGCAAATTTGGAAAGCCTACTCTTTACCCCACTATCCAAATTGATGATGTACAGTATATAATGAATATAATGGTCCGAGGACTGATCCCTGAGGTACACCGCTACTTACATCCCCCAGAAAGACATCCTCCCACTCACAGGCACTCTTTGCTTCTTTCCACGAAGACAGTTTGCAATCCAATTAGCTATCTAGCCAGCCACTCCACAAGCCCTCACTTTGGCTAACAACCTCTGATGTGGTACCTTATCAAATGCCTTAAAGTAAAGATATACTATGTTCACTGCCTTTCCATCATCCACCCAATCAGACACTGCTTCATAGAACTCCCAAAGATTTGTTAAACAGGCACTACCTTTGGTAAACCCATGCTGACTACCTTTAATTAGTTTGTATTTGTTTAAATGGTTCCTCATCTGGTCCCTAATTAATGTCTCCAACACCTTCCCCACAACTGAAGTCAAACTAACAGGTCTGTTGTTGTTGTTGTTGTTCGTCTTTCGGCTGCTCCCGTTAGGGGTCGCCACAGCGGATCATCCGTTATGATCCGCATACTGATTTGGCATAGGTTTTACGCCGGATGCCCTTCCTGACGCAACCCTGGTCGCCTCTTACGACACAGGGATAAGGATTGGGTTTTGCCATGATTCCGGGCTGCCCTACACCCTCTCATAGTGCGGCCCAGTGCAGAACCCCCGTCTTCAAGCGATCCTCCAACCCAAGCCGCCGAGTCGCCGGATTACAGGCGCACGCCACTACGCCCGGTCAAACTAACAGGTCTATAGTTTCCTAATTCTTCTCTGGATCCTTTCTTAAATCATGGTATTACATTTGCTACTCTACAATCCTCCGGAACCTGTCCTGACTCCAGTGACCTATTGAAAATATCCGTCAACATCTCGCTTACCTGCTCAGCCACCTCCATCAATACTTTCGGTTGCATATTATCTGAACGTGGAGCCTTATCTACTCTGAGATTACCTAGCTGTTACTTCCTCCACTCCAACCTGGATCTTCTGTGAAAGCCCTTCCTCACCACCTTGAGAGATACTCTCAACTATTGGCAATTCTCCTGACTGTTCTTGTGTAAAAGTTGAAGATAAACACCTGTTTAATAAGCCTGCCATCTCACTTTCATCACTAACCACTCTCCCGGTGATATTCCTCAATTGGCCCACACTGGTCCTAACCTGTTCTTTTTCCCCTGATATACTTAAAGAAAGAATTACTATTATGTTTAGTATTCTTAGCTATGTCCTTCGTATACTCTCTTTTGGCTTGCCGAGTTATTTTCCTAACTTGCCTCTGTTGACTTCGACAGTGATATAAATCTAACTCCAGTCCTGCTATATGTTAACTGAATAAATGACTTCTGCTTCTCCTTAATAGCGTTCCGTATCTCACTGCTCAAACACCCTGGCCTCTTTCTGCTTCGAGTTTTACACCTCATTGGAATGTACTTACTCTGTACTCGACATATTTGGTCCTTAAAGGATTCCCATTTCTCTGATACTGATTGTCCTGTTGTTAGTCTCCCAATCTACATCACCCAATTCTCTCCTCATACCCTCAAAGTTTGCTTTCCTGAAATCTAAAAGCCTTACCCTACTATGCTGAACTCTAACCCTTAACAGAATCTTTGCACACACAATGTTATGGTCACTTACTCCAAAATGCTCACCGACCTCCACCTCCTCCACCATGTTGGGATCGTAACTTAAAAGGTCTAACACTCCACTCCCCCTCATGGGCTTATCTACAAACTGGGTTAAAAAGCAATCTTGGAATAAAACTAGGAAATCCTCACCTGCTCTGCCTTTTCCCTTTTCCTGGACCAAATCGATCCCTGGCAAGTTTAATCCCCCATAATCAATACTCTTCCCCTACCACATGCCCTTTTTGATTCTTCATGTACTCCTTCCTCCTCTTCCTTCACACCCAGTGTCATATAAGCATTCTTCCAGTATCTTACTTTATTTGCAATCTATAATCTCAACCCACACAAAATGTTCAACATTTATTCCTTCCTTAATGTCACCCCTTTCTCTTGATGCAATGCTGTTCTTTACCCAGTTTGCTACTCCTCCAATTCTCTCCTTCCTATCACACTGATACACTTTGTGGCCTTCTAATCCTGTCCTCCAGTTACTCTCCTCCTTGAACCACGTCTCACTCACTGCAGCTATATGGTACTCCTCACTATCTACTTTGGCTTCAAGCAATTCCATTTTATTGTTTAAACTTCTAGCATTGGTATGGAATATGTTTAACTTTTCTCTTCCTGAAATTCTATTTTCCTGCCTGCCCTTACCCATCACAATTGCATCATCCATTCCTTCCTTAATAGCTTCCCCACCCACTGCTGACCTAAAAAAGCCTGAATTCCTTCCTCAAATCCCACTGCAAACTGTGATGCGCCCTTTCTTTACACTTATGGCCATCATTCCGGAAACACTCCCTTTGTCCCACTGTTCCTTAAATGTAAAACCTTCCTCCCTACAACATTCTTCCAGCCATTGGTTGACATCTATAATTGCTCTACTCATAATTTCTACATTGTTTCCTAATCTTGGGAGAATCCCAGAAAACATGACCTCACAACCCTTTGCTTTCAGCCACTTACCCAATATCCTGTATCTATTTTTCAAAACCTCTGAGTAAACTTTCCGAAATCATTCGCACCAAGGTGTACCACAACCAACTTCTTCCTGCCATGACCCGATACAATAGCGTTTCCCCTTCCTTCAATGTCCCTAATCCTGCTCGTTAAAAACTGCACAGAATTATAGGTCAACGATCCTTCCTGCAGAATGAAGAATCTACATATGTAATTGTCTCATCGCCCACACCTCATGTCTACCAATTTCAATTTCGGAACCTACGCCACTAACCGCACCAGCTGCACTTCTTCCACTGACTGCACAACCTGCGCCAATGCCCGCACCCGCTTCACCTCCACCAATGCCCAAACCCACTGCACCTCCGCCAATGCCCACACCCCCTGCAGCTCCGCCACTGCCAGCACCTGCTGCCCATCCGCTATTGCCTGCACCTGCTGAACCTGCACCACTGCCCGCACCCGCTGCACCTGCGCCACTGCCCGCCACCGTTGCACAATCGCCACTGCCCACCTCCATTGCACCGTCGCCACTGCCAGCCTCCATTGCACCGTCCCCACTGCCCACCGCCGTTGCATCGTCCTCACTGCCTGCCCCCGTTGCACCATAGCCACTGCCTGCAAATGTAGCACCGTCCCCACTGCCCTCCCCCGTTGTACCATCTCCAATGCCCGCCCCTGTTGCACTGTCGCCACTGCCCACCCCTGTTGCACAGTCTCCACTGCCTGCCCCCGTTGGACCGTCGCCACTGCCCGCCTCCGTTGCAACATCTCCACTGCCTGCCCCCGTTGTACCATCGCCACTGCCCGCCTCCGTTGCACAGTCGCCACTGCCCGCCTCCATTGCACCGTCGCCACTGCCAGCCTCCATTGCACCGTCACCACTGTCCACCCCCGTTGCACCATTGTCACTGCCCACCCCCATTACACCATCACCACTGCCGCCCCCATTGCACCATCACCACCGCACCTACACCTCTGCCCGCAAATGTTGCACCGTCTCCACTGCCCGCCCCAGTTGCACTGTCACCACTGCCCACCCCCATTGCACCGTCACCACTGCCCTCCCACGTTTCACCGTCCTCACTGCCTGCTCCCATTGCACCGTCACCACTGCCCACACTGTTGCACCGTCATATATATCTATCTCTCTCTCTCTCTCTCTCTCTCTCTCTCTCTCTCTCTCTCTCTCTCTCTCTCTCTCTCTCTCTCTCTCTCTCTCTCTCTCTCTCTCTCTCTCTCTCTCTCTCTCTCTCTCTCTCTCTCTCTCTCTCTCTCTCTCTCTCTCTCTCTCTCTCTCGCAGCCTGTGGCTGCTGGTTGCATCATTGGTTGGGACGCAGCTATGCCACTGATGCAGTGTCCCCCTTACCAGTACACTGGTACTCATTTTGCCGACCTCGGAAGGATGACAGGCTGAGTCAACCTCCTGGTGTATATTAATTCAGCGGCCAACGGGGCTTGAACTCAGGACCCTAGGATCCCAAACCGCCACCCTAACCACGAAGCCAACACCAGGGTTACCATCACCATTGCCCATCCACGTTGCACCGTCACTACTGCCCGCCCCCGTTGCACCGTCACCACTTCCAATATCCTCAGCAACCTCACTCCCCAACCGTAACCAACTATTATCGACAAATTTCTCACATTCTACTACTTGCTGCAAATTATCGATGCGTTCCTTCAACCCAGTAATAACCATCCTCAAGTGGACGATTTCCTCATACTTCCTACAACAATAAGAACCCTCTGCTTCCCCCATTGTTGACGTGGCCCACATTGAGAAACTGTTACATTTTACGTACTCCTCTACCTTTCTCCTTCGGTCTCTATTTATAACCTGCAACCAAAACCCATACTCCCAAGGCCATACTCCCAAAACCCATACTCCCAAGGCCATACTCCCAAAACCCATACTCCCAAGTATAACCCATATTCCCAAAGCCCCAACTGACTTCACGCTAAACTTATCATGAGGCCTCATCCTGCTTCTTTCAATAAACTAACTCAACTGCTGATTTTTTTTCGTTTAAAGGTGCACACCAATGAGATATTTTGTCATTGGTGCTTTGCAAAATCATTTTGGTTGCAGTTGTATTAGTTGCTTTCACAAGTTCATATTATCCGCTTTTTCATTTTTTTAACATGTCCCCTCTGCCGCGAGTCCCTCCTCAACCCCCTTTTGAAATCCTGGATTTGTCTCTTGAAAGGTAAATGATTGCAAATACGTGTAATGATTTTCCATTACTTGGTGTTTGCAAAGCTTTCACAAAAGTAAATGCAGTTAGGAACAGAATTTCACTCACTTCATTATCACTCACACCTCATACAAGGATTCATGAGGAAAATGATACAAGGGAATCTTGATACAAGAAGAGACCAATAGGCCCACATGCCCCGTACCACCCCTCCCTTCCACTTAAATACTCTTTGACCCTTTCACTTTTATTGCAAAACGTCTTGCTAATTTACTACTGCTCCTGAAAACATTCTGAAGAGGTTAACAATCAAGGAAGCATATACATGCACAGGGTGTCACCTTTACTTTTGAGACCAGTTAATTACATACAACTGCCATTTAATAAGAGGTTTTATACTCCAATATATAATCACTCTAGTTTTGAGTTTTACAACTGGTAAACATATATGTACACATCAGAGTGCAAAAGCACTCTATGTTGGGATGGCACAGACAAAAATGTTGGTCCCACCTGCGATATACAAAACTAAAGTAGGAGTATCTTCTCTAACAAGTCGCTTAGGCTACATATGAGAGCCTACCGGGTCTGTTCAGCTGATTTTCTAGGCAGGGATCACTTTTCAATTCCCCAGACAATGACAAAAACAAAAAAGTAAAAAATCCGAGATCGGTCAAAACCTGCAAATCTTCTCATTCATCATAATAATAATAATAATAAGACATGCCACTATAATTGTGGGCAGTTGTAACCGTGTACCATGACGCCTCGCTTTGTTACAACCCCACTTTGAACGGACACTTGACCCATGACATCGTCTTTTATTTAATTGAATTCAGAATGGGATTTAAAAAAAAAATTCAATTCAAATCAAATCAAATGGAAGACCAAATACTGCATTGCAGTCATCAGAAGGAACCCGAATAAGCAAAACAGGAAGATAGAGTCATCAGGAGAAACATGAATAGGATTTGTGTTTCAACTGCTTGTCTTGTACCCTCAAACCCATCCAGGCACAGACAAGTGAGCCATATTAAAAAAAAAACTTTTTTTTTTGCATCAGATTCAAAGTAATTAAATAACAAGCAGTCATAGACTGGTACTTATGAAATCGTCAACTTGACCTCTGACCTTGTCTAATAAAAGCTGTCTCTAGAGAAGGTAGCGACGCAAACCAGAAGTTTCTATGATGATTCTGTACCAAACCTCTCATAAAACATCCGATTTTAACCAGAATTTCAACAACCGAGTGTTAAGCATGCTTAACCGTTTCCAAAATTGAAGACAGGATTGAAATTGACTTTAAAACGAGCGCGTAATGCTGTTTGTTACAATCCTCCTCATTAGCATTATCTTCATTTAAGCCTGAGATACAACACCCGACATAAATCTCATAAAACATCCGATATTTAAAACCAGAATTTCGACAACCGAGTATTAAGCATACTTAGCCATTACCAAAAGTGAAAACAGGATTGAAATTGACTTTAAAACGAGCACGTAATGCCATGTGTTACAATCCCCCTCATTAGCATAATCTTCAGTTAAGCCTCAGACACGACACCCAACATAAATCTCATAAAACATCCGATTTTTACCAGAATTTCAACAACCGAGTGTTAAGCATACTTAACCGTTACCAAAAGTGAAAACAGAATTGCGATCCAAGTTAAAATGAACTCGTAACGTCGACCGAAGCAAAAATCTCCATTTCTCCACGCAATTATTTAATATTATTTTATCAGTCACAAAACCGTAATATTCGGCCATCCACCAACAATCTTTACATAATCCGACGGCTTAGCGGGTCAGGCATGTGACGATAACCTTTATTGGGATAAAAAATGACTTTTAAACACCATCTTTATCGAAAACACCGTCAGCCCGCACACGCAAAACCTTTACGTGACTCAACGCCGTGTCTGCTCGAGCGCGCTGCACCACGTGACGAGCCGTGATGCGGCGAGTGAAATATTTTTTATACAATCTTAAAACGTCTCCAAAACATCCTATTTTTACCAGAATTTTGACAACCGAGTGTTAAGCGTCCTAAGCGATCGCAAAAACCGAAGACAAAATTAAAATCGAAGTTAAAACGAACTCGTAACGTCGACCGAAGCAAAAATACTCCATTTCTCCACATGAATTTATGAAATTATGTTTGACCTCACTGTGACCTTGACCTTTGACCGATTTTGACGAAAATCTAATCAGCACTAGCCATTACCCTCCTGAATCACGTGGTGTAATTTGACATTGGTAGCTTCTTCCGTTCGTTCTCGAGTTATCGTGCCTACAAACAAACAAACACACACACAAACAAACACACAAACAGAGGACGGAAGTCATCAATTTACTTATGAAATCTTTAGATTTTGTACGTAATAAATGCTGCCAGACCATGCTTCCAATCAAGTTGAAATTTAAAACATGTATTCCCCATGACTACTAGATCATGCTTGTGAAGTTTCACGTCGATCGATGAAGCGATTGAAGAAAATATATTTTTTAAGATTTACGTTCAATGTGGCTGCCAGACCACGTGAACTATGTCAATAAAATTTACACCCTATATTCCACAAGGCTAGTAGATCATTTGTGTGGAGTTTCACATCGATGTAGTGAGCCGTTCTGAAGATTTTAAAAGTTCTTTTTTTATGTTCAATCCAATATGGCTGCCACATCATGTGACCTATGTTTTCGTGAACACCCTGGTATCCCCAAGGCTTGGTGAACATGTGTGTGAGGTTTCCCCTCGATCTGTCATGCTGTTCTGGAGAAGATAAAATTGCAAGATTTATTCTTCAAATAATTAAATAATTACGGCTGCCGAACCACATGACCGATGATGTTATCAATAGAATTCTCTCAAACTTTTTTTCACGAACAGTACTTATTCCCCATGGGGAACAATTGACATCTGTCAAGTTTCAATTTTTTCCATGTCACGGTTAAGGAGATGGAGGTCAATTCCCCCCCCCCTTTTTCCCCAACACGGCTGCCACAGCACGTGACCTATGAGATCATAATTATCATTAAAAAATTATACATGAGTAGTCTCTCTCCTATGGTGATAATTTTGTGTTGATCCAACAAGCGGTTGCAGAGAAAATGAATTTAAAAGAGAATAAACCCACAAAGAATAAACCCATAAACTCATAAAGTTATACAGAAGTATAACTGAATATAGAAAAATAAAAATAAACTCAACAAAATCACTCAGCTGCCAGGTTGTAAGGCTTGGTACACCAATAATCATCTTCAGACGGCGTATTTCTGAGCTGCCTCTCTCAATGGCAATGACTCTGACACCATCTGACAGAATTAGACTTTGTGCAGCAACCTTTACTATCGTAATTTTAATGGTTTGAAAGGATTTCATGTAAAGTTCGCAAAACTGCATTCCTTTGGAAAGGAATAGGAAGGGATCAGAGGGGTGGGTGGGACTACGACATTCAATCAGACTGATTGGGGGGGGGGCGCTAGACACATACGCCCTATGGCCAATCAGACCAATACCGGTGTGGTTAACGGTGGAATAGTATCAGGAAGTCGGTGACAACAACCCACACATATAAAGTACATACTATTTAGAATGTTCGATCATCTACAAAGTCCATACAGTACTATTACAATGTGAGCACAATCTATAAAGTTTGTACAACATTTGTAAATCAGTAGTGGAACATCTACTAGATAGGCCCTATAGTACATTTCAAAAAAAAGTAAAGAAACAAGTACTGTATTTTCCGGTGTATAAGACGCACATTTTACTGGCAAAAAAGGGAAAAGTTGGGGGTGTGGTTAATACATGGGTATAGATTAAAAAAAACAGTTTTAAAAATGATCAATGCTGAATTTAAGTTATGTTCCAAATGAACACTTTTGTAGGAGTTGGAACTGCTGTTAAGCTCAATTCCGCCATATACATTTTGAAAATCAGTTCAGGTTAAGAGTTTGAACATCGCTTTATCAACCGTGAAGAAATTAAATAAAGCCATAACGTCCAGATACACCCGGAGTTTAAGTGCGTACATGGAGCCTCTCGGTTCTGAAAACGTCATTAAACACAAAATAAGAAGAAGAACACCTGGTCTCACATCAAAAGAAAAATGATTCAAAATAACTAGAGTCTAATAACGGAGCACCCACCTCAAATAAGCTTGCGCACCATGTGACTATCGACACTACTGGTCACGAGAAGGACCGATTTAACGTCATGCTCGCCTGCACATCATCAAGTGAGCATTTCGGAAATGCTGCATCTCCAACAGCATGGACGGCACAGAGGACGACATCATTTGGGAGGAGGAGGCTGCAAATGACGTGGACAGCGACGAGGACTTGCTCTCCCCTGATTCGGACAAGGAGTTACATGCTGTATTCGATGAGGAAATCATTGACAAGGATTTCCTCGGGCTTAGTTGAAAAGCTTCATCAAACCCAAACAGTCCTTTTAAGGGCTACTTATCCACAATAAATATGTATTATACTGGTATGAATCCCTTTTCTTCATTTTTCTAGGAACAAAAAAAAAATCCTCTTTATAATCTTAAAAAATAAAAAATAAAAATAAAAACTTCTTGGTATTCTCTCCTCTCTCTTCTACTTCTTGAAAATGAGCATAAGACTTTGATTTAATTAAGCAGACATGGGAGTAAGCAAGTTGATACTTCCGTCACTTTGTTCAGCACAAAGTTAATAAAAATTAAAAAAATGACCGTTTTTACAGCCATTTTTCCCTGCTGTGCAGGGGTTTGGCTTTTTCTTGAGGCAATGTTTTATGGCCGGATGCTCTTCCTGACGCCAACCCTGGTCGCCTCTTACGACACACAGGGATATGGTACACCTATTCTAACCGGGGCATACACCGGGACCAGTACACTGGCACTCATTTCGCCGACGTCGGAAGGATGACAGGCTGAGTCAACCCCCTGGTGTTAATTCAGTAGCAAACGGGGCTTGAACTCAGTACCCTTGGATCCCAAGCCGCCACCCTAACCACTAAGCCAACACCAGGCTTTCAGCACAATGTTAATGTGCAAACATATTTCGATCTGATCAGAAAATAAAATGATCAAGATATTCAGTTTTTTTTTTTTTGAGATTGAAAAACATGGATGCAGCAAACACAGCAGAAAAAAAATTTTCTATTTGTTTTTTTTTTTGAGGGTGAAAAACCTCAAAGGTGAAAAACCTTTTTTTTGTTGGAGGGGGTGCTGTGAGTACACGGCCGTGGTTTATACACCGGAAAACACGGTAATAAAAACATTTTAAATGCAAAAGGATGCAGGGATGCGACTCAAAAACGTATGAAAACAAGGTATAGGGATGACCACAAAAAATTATCATGCAAAACTATCCCTACATCTTTCTTTATATAATGGCTGGCCCAAGAAAAGACAAAGTTGAATTGAAAACACACACACACACACACACACACTTCTCAATTGAGGAAAAACATCACCACCTTGCAAAGATATAATACATGATTTTGCACCAAAGCAAGAAGCTGTAAGAGTGATAACTGTCTCTCCACCATCAAAGACAACACTTCAGAGATGAAAATTACAAACAGAAACCTGGAGTGTTGAGGAGAAGAGAATGAGATCATCCTCCAATACAGAATGCATTCCATACATGAGGGATTCGGGAGGAAAGATAAGGGTGAGCGGTTCAGGGGACCAGCTGAAAAAAAAAATTGGCTACTAAGGTGGAGAGACAGTCCTCTTGATCAATTTGCGACGGTTTGTTCAACAATTAAAAGATATCCAGATAAAGATAGAATATAAGAAATTACATCCAGGGCAAGGCAACAAGTGGCAAGAGATTAGAGCAAAGTGAGCTAAGTCCTCATTTCCAGGAGAAAAATTGGGGCAATAGCTCTGGGTGCTCACCTGGTTGCAGCTGGATAAAATAAACAGGGAACTACTGATAGGGATGGATGACCAATAAACTATGTAATGGAGAAGAAAGTAAATACTGATGGACTGTTTATAATGCCATGAACAAACTTTGGTACATAACAGGTGACAAAAGTTGTGGTCAAGTTCCATCGAAATTGTGTGTGTGGTTTCAAAGAAGAAAGCAAATACATATTTTTGGGGGGGGGGCACCCCCCATATCGAATCTCTTTGACTCCAACTTTTTTTAATGTCGTGAACAAACTTTTGTACATCAGTGGTGATGAAGGCATTGGTCAAGTTTCATCGGAATTATGTGTGCAGCTTCTGAGAAGAAAGCAAATAAATATTTTGGGAGGCAACCCCCCCCCCCCCGTAAACCCTTTTGGACTTCAAATTTTATTTAATGGCATTAACAAACTTTGATACATCAGGCTGCAGTCAAGTTTCATGAGAATTGTGTCATTTCTGAGACAAAGGAAATATCTCTTTTGGGGGGGGGGGGGCAACCCCCCATAAACTCGCTCCATAGACCCCCTCAAACAACACGGGAAAACAAAACCACATGTTTGAGAGTAACCCAAAGATATTCTACCACAAATTATGGAAACAAAAGCAGAATGCGTCAACTCTCCCTGAAAAAAAAAAGCCACAAATTTCTGGAAAGGAATTTTTGAAGATCAAAAGGAACATAAAAAGGAATCAGAATGGATCCCAGACTTGGAAAAGAAGCAACATCCAGAGGAAATGCCCCCATTGATTATTGATGAAGAAACAAAAATAGAAACAACATCAAAAAATGCCAAACTTAGAAAACTCAGGCCTAGGTGAAATTCAAAACTTCTGGCTAAAACAACTTAACGTTCTCCACAATCACTACATCAGGACATTCAATAAACTGATCCAAGAGGAAAAGACAGTGGATGAGTGGCTCATAGAAGGAAAAACATTTCTCATCACAAAATCTGAAGAAACCAAACTTCCTCACAAATACTGGCCAAAAACATTGTCCAGCGGAAATGTGAAAAAGCATGTTGTGGCATCATTATGAAGTTTTTTTGGTTGATTCGTCATCTCTGAGCTATCCTTAATCAGAATCAGCCAAGTGCCAGACTCGCACCCTTGAGGAATTTTTTTTCGAGGCGAAAAACAAAATGGCCACCACCGACTTTCGATAAATTCTGTTTTGGGCTATATCTTTACTTCTAATGCACAAACACACACAATTTTGGTGTCTACAACTATGTTTTCATGGTCAAGGAATCCGATAATGATAAAATTGAAGGTGTATATACAAGACCTGTCTCATATTTTCAAGAAGGCCACCATTTTAATATGAAAAATGGCTATTTTGCAGTTCCACTGATCACTTCGAGTAAGAAATTGAATTTTATGAACCCTCAAATATTAATACCACATACAATAAGTCAATAATAGCTGAAGTAATTTACTTGCAATGATCAATGAATTGATGATTATATTGGAATACGATTTTAACACAAATATATCCGGATACATGTGGATAGTTGACTATGACTTTGGGTTATGTCTTAAAGTAAGTATGTACATGTATATAATTTTGAAATTACCTTTTATTTTTAGGCAAATAAATATTAACTTTGTTAAGGATGCAATGTTCTACATTATGTTCAATCTTCGTCATCGTCGTCGTGATTAGCAGCTACTGCCCTTGTTTGTTCTATACAAGTCTGATCCAGCATTACAACTGCAAAACATCAAACATGACATCTGTGCTGCCACACAACCACACCTCCCGGTGGAACATGGCCGGCTGGTGGAGCATCCACACTTGATCAGCTGCAGAATGGTGACTGGTGCAGCAGACTCATCAGGTGGAAGTGTGGTTGGACACAACATCGCACCGTTCTCACCTTTTTGCCATCCATACTTGATGGGATCCAAGTTCGGAGGGTCTGACTGAGTGGCCGATTTCCATATAATGACTTGTTGATGAGCGCGATGTACATGTTGAACAAAGGCATCATGCGATGGGGGCAACGACTTCAATTTCAGAGCAGGGGTAATCTTGGAGTTGGCCATTTGAGACTTCCACAACTGATACTGGTGTGTGGACATATCACCTCCGACTTTGGAACCATAACAGGCAGCAATGAAGGTAGTTGCCTCAGATATCATCTTTTCCTCGTCTGCTTCTAGCTGACCAAGTAAGGTGGGATGATGTCTGCCCATTAGTACCTTCAGCGCTGTGGCCTTTCCAATGCCAAACAAATACGACTCAGTATCGCATCCAGTCAGATCATGTACAGCAGGCAGATATTTGGTGATGCTTTTGTGTTTCAATGCTGTTTGGTGAATGTCTACGTTCGCCCTCCCAGCACACAGACTCTCCATGCTGACATCCACAGTCATATTTTCCTCGAGGTAGAAATGAATCAACAGGACAAAGACATCTGTATTGTCGCAGACCACTTTGATGTGTGAGTCACCACTCACACCTGACACAATTCTAACTAAGTGATGGATGATGATGACATCTGCTTCTTCATGGTGTGTTTTCAGATCCTGTCTCTGGAGAGTGGAATTGCTCCATATTTGTACTGGTGTAGGCTCTTTTCCAGTGATCACCAGTTTGGTCTGGTTGTCCACAATGTGGGTCATCAGATACTGACAGATCAAATCGATCAGTTGTACTTTGTTGTAGGCTACATTTAGGACCACTTTTTGCACTGGAAGTGTGTGTGTAAGTTGAGTTGATGTTTTCAACTTGAATCATGACCTGCGCGACTGGATCTCATCATTTGTTTGGTGCCGATTTTGATGTACCTGTCGAAAATCAGGTATAAGTCACAACGCTCCAGGTGGTATTTGATGGTTCCCATGAAGTTGAACACATAATCCTCAACTGTACCATTTGTTGGCCAATGTAGTGCATAACATGGCGCATCCATCGATGATGACAGCATCTGGAACACCTTGGAAATGACTTGATTGCGCAACTTAAGTTTCGTCTTCAGGATTGCTTTTAACTGAGCCCTCATTGCACCGCTCTCATCAAACAAGGAGGCTGGGACAGGGGACAGTTCGTAAGAGAGGACATCCTTGATATCAATATCCCTATATTGTTGGAGACATATGACTCGGGTGTAGATCAATTTGGTATCATATATTGGCCTTCCATCCAGCTTGATGCTCTTTTTGGTCGAAGTCATCATTGTCACTTTCTTGGTTAGTGTCTTGTTGAAGCTTGTTGGCCATCCAGATTCAAATTCCACCATTCTGTTGTCATCCAATCTTGAGAGAATCATCAACATTTACCTTGTCTGTCGCATAAAACATAGTAGTAGACACCAAAATTGTGTGTAAGTGCATTAGAAGTGAAGATATAGCCTAAAACAGAATTTATTGAAAGTCGGTGGTGGCCATTTTGTTTTTCGCCTCTAAAAAAAAATTCCTCAAGGGTGCGAGTCTGGCACTCGGCTGATTCTGATTCAGGATAGCTCAGAGGTGATGAATCAACCAAAAAACTTCATAATGATGCTAAAGCACTCTTTGCCCTGAAATGGCTGTTTGGCATATCGACTAACATGCCTACCAACAACATACAAACTTCTAACAGCAATCATTACAGAAATGATGTACCATCACCTTACACAACAAGTAGGTTTGGAGGCAGAACTAAAGGGATTCAAGAGAGGTTGCTATGGAACAATTAACCACCTAATAATGAACAAGGCTGAACTTGAAAATTGCAAAATGTGAAGAACCAAATTGTCCACCGCCTGGATAGACCATAGGAAAGCTTTTGACAGTGTTCCACATTCATGGATGATAGAATGCACACAAATATACAAAAGTCAACCCTGAAATACACAAACTGATTGAGAAAGCAATGGAGCTCTGGAATACCACATTGATATGACAGCACTCAGAAGGAAACATCGAAATAGCAGGTGTGAAGATATGGCATGGGATATTCCAAAGAGATATTCCAAAGGCATGGGATATTAGGTCTTTCCCTCCCCCCCCTCTTTTTTGTCTGACGAAAGACCCACGAGATAACCTCATCAACAAACAAGGACAATGATACACCCTAATATCCAACAGAACAACATCCAAAGAAACAGGAAAGGTGACACACCTACTACACATGGATTATTTAAAGCTCTTCACACCAAATGACAAAAAAATTGACAGAACAGCTGAAACTAGTAAAACGGTTCTCTGAGGATATTCAAATGAAATATGGACTAGATAAGTGTGTGAAGTGTACAATTGTAGAAGGTAAACCAAAAAAAGACACAATAAAAATTGACTTTGAAACAACAATACAGCAGTTAGAAAATGAAACGTCATACAAATACCTCGGAGTAGTAGTGGGCCACCAAATATGTCACAAACAAATGTGCAAAACAATAACCAAAGAAGACCTATGTAGAACAAAGCTGATCCTGAAAATATATCTCTCCCCAAGAAACAAAAATCAAAGCCATAAACCAACTTGCAGTACCAGTGTCCCAATACAGCTGTGGAATAATAAAGTCGCCCCAATCAGAAATCAATCAGTTAGACATCAAAACAAGAAAACTCCTTACCATGCACAAAATGTTCCACAAAAACCAGTGCATCCCAAAAATGTACCTGCCGAGACGAGAGGGAGGGAGCAGCCTGATGAAACTCAACCAAGTGCACAGAGCAACGACCGTCGGACTAGCTGAGTATGTGAAATGCTCAACAGACTATCAGATTCAATTTGTAAACAAACATGAACACAACAGACCTGAAAAAGTATCCCTACTTCACCTTGCAAGGAATTTCCAAAAACAGGTGCGAAGAATAGAATATACCACACAGGAAAATTAAACAGCAAAAATACAGCGCCAGCAACTGCAAAGGCAAAATAAATATCGAAAAATAAATATCAAAGGAGCAGGAAAATACAAGAAAGAATTGCACCGAGTTTGGATTGACAAAGAAGGATCATTGGAACGGCGAAGAAGAGGTCCAATCAACTGGGACGGAGAACGAATAATCATAAATGCCCAAGATCAAGTACCCTATACCAATGCATTTAAAAAGATTCTTAGGAATAGAAGTCGTTTGTAGACAGCACCGCTCAGGGTAGTACTACTGTTCTGACTTAGAAGCGTTAAAATGGTGCCCGGAACTATCTTACACTCTCGGTGTCAGGATTACTGGTATTACTTTCTGTCACACTCAAACTATAGCTACCCGGCTGGCTTTAATCCCTCTCTCTTACAAACAATCATACACTTTACAAATAAACATCATACACTTTTTTTGCTCACTTATTTTCACTCCTCACATTACATTCTCTCTCGTTCATTCCTCTTTCCTCTCATTTTCCTCAGACAGCCTCCAATTAAATATGATAAAGTCCGAAAAGTTAATGACCCCTAGTTTCCGGCATTATGGGGTGAAAGAGTCTCCGGTGGGCTGCCTGTCTCTGCTGCCAATGGCGGGGGGGGGGGGGAGGGGGGCTCAGCCAGTAGTCGTATCGGTCCCTCCCAAGACCCTTACCTTTTGAACCAACGC
>NC_140961.1:108564460-108659460 GCF_056783735.1 Eptatretus burgeri | reverse complement strand
GCCGTTGGTTTCTGTTTGTGCCCGGAGATCGTAACCGCACAGGGCCTGCTGAATGGCGAATGGCGAATATGTGGTAGCGTTGATGGTTGAGGTGGCGTGGTTGTAGTGTGGTTGGCGCTGTGGTGGGGATGGCATGGTTGTTGAGATGCTGTTTGTTTTAAATAAAAGATAGAACAGAAAAAATGGCTAACTCAAAGCGTCACCTCTATATAACGGGTTTGGGTTTAAAAACATAAATTCCCTCTATATAACGGGTTTGGGCTAACTGCATATGTTCTTACAGAGATATCTCACCTACGGGACCTGAATGGTGGTTTGCGAATTTCCACAGCCGTAACACCACCCCCTCCCCTTTTTACAGACTCGTCCCGAGTCGTTGAATTTTCGTGTGCCATCATGTGTAGTTCTCCCCTCGTACGTTTTACCTTCGGATCCCTGAGTGCGACATTCATGGTATTCGTGTCCCCAAAATAAATAACCTGCGGGCTGAGTAACGAACTATACAAACCCACTCATACAGACGACAAATAAATTGCCGGCGCTAAGACTTACATGCCGGGGGCGCAAAACCCATTTACAAGTACAACTTAACCTTATAATTTTACACTACCCCATGGCCCAGGATCGATGGACTCTGCAAAGAGAAAACAAAAGTCAGCAGGGCGCCAGGCTGCTCGCACGCAGTCACTGGCTCAAGTAATGCAGGTGACAGGGAACATGGCTGGCTGCTCAAACGCAGTCCAGGACCCTCCCCCTTTTAACATGGATGCAGTGAACATAACGGTGCATGAGCTGCGCAAACGCAGTCTCCGTGCCAGCTCAAGTGGCACACACAATGAACACAACGGATGTATGGATGGATGGATGAATGCAAACAAAGAACAGTGCACGGGCCGCCACTGCAGGCCCATGTTGCAGCTGCCATCGGGGCAGTCCCTGCAAATTTGCCCGAGGATGCTGGCGCACATGGCAATGAACAGGGGGGGGGATGCAAAACAGAAAGGGGGGCAAAAGATGACGAGGGCAGGAGGCATGGATGGCAAAGGTGGACAGGCAAGGCATGGCATCACAAGGCCGCTGTAGCAACAGCCGGCAGATGATCGACCGGCACAGGCCTTGCAGTAACACACCAGCAGACGACCCGGCCGGCACAGGCCTTGCAGCAAACAGCCAGCAGATGAAGTTGACCGGCACCTTGCCTTGAGATGGAGGTTGGTGGAGGCAGTGCGGTGGTGCTGGCCACTCGGAAGGTGGGCTCGGACCTAACTACTGTCTCCCTCCCAATCTATCGCCTTTGCCTGTCTCTGTCCATACCCACCCCCTTTATTTGTCAAAACTCAATTTAGCCCCAACTTATTTTTTTGTTTTTATTTTTATTTTCACTTCCCTTCTATAAATCGTCCCCTAACCCCCTTTATCATCTTTGCTCGGCTAACCTATCGTGTCACCTCGCCTACTCCCACCCCGACGTTCCCTTCCTGGAGGGGAATAAGGGAGAGCTAGCGTCCTGTGTCAAGGCCCAACTCAAGCCTCAGACTTCATCGATCTTTACCCAAAGTGGGTCCAGCGGCCCACAACGAGAGCAAAGGGATGGATGGTGTGGAGGGGTACACTTCCTAATCTACCTTATCCATTAACCTTAAAACTACCCCGGGGCTTTCAACAAGCGCCTCTCACTTAATCTACTGGTTCTATCCACCCAGATTCCCGTCGCCTGTGTTGGTGTCCTCTCAAATTTCGGGCCATGCCCCCCAATTTTCTTCCCGTGCCCTCACACGGTTTCGTGGCTGGGACGCGTGGCTCCCTTGGCAGGAACTACCCTCTGCAGAGTTCCCAACGATGGCACCCCCAGGCACTACACTGCCTCCGAGCCTACCAGTTCCCTAAACGCCGGGGAGTGCCCTCCCTGGCGACTCCCCTGAAATGCTCACGTGGCAGGCTGGCGCCCCGGGCCCCTTTCCGTGGGTCGCCCGTGCCCACGCACTGCTCACGCGGCCTATGGCGCCCCGGGCCCTGCATCAGTGGGTCACCCGTGCCCACTACGCTATCCCGGCCCCCCATGGCCCTTGGCCTACCGCGGCCGACTAGCCTGGTGCCCGGGGTACCCACTCAGCGATACTCACCTTTCGCAGCCACTCTCCCAACCCGTCAACAGGGCTCCTGCACCCCCCCCCCCCAAGTGGGTATATAGCCTACATTCCCACCAACATCAAAACGACCTCCATTTTGTAGATTTGACTAACCCACTAACTCACCTTACTCTGACCCCGGGGTCCCTTGGGCGGGAGTCACTCCTCCCCCCAATCACTCATCGCACCATTCATTCCACATTCGCCCCATTCACGCAGACTGGCTGGCCTCACTCACTCAACATGTTTCCATTCATTTCACTCCACCGCTGAACTCAGCCATCCTTCTGACTCCTTCCCCTAACTACCTCATGCTCCCACGTCGTCCCTTAAACTAATAGCACATCCTTTTAACACTACGTAGCTAAGCTACCTCCCCTCTACACATCCACAGTCTGTCTCTATCCTCCAAATCCTCTAAAATCATTTCCCCTCCTAAATCTCACTACAATCCCTCTAACTAATCCATTCCACGTGCCCCATGAGGACTTACCCCTGCCCCATGAAGCCGGTCTAGCTAAGCTAACCCTTCCCCCTAACTTGTGATCATCCTGTGCCCAGGCAAGGGGGTCTTCCACCCTTTGCCTGGGAATCCTGTTCACCCGAAAGCGAGGCTTGCTTTTTAAAAAAAAATTGCACATCCCCATCGCAGAAACTCGCAACCTGCGCACATTTTGCGGGACGTCATGGCCGCTGTTCGCGTACCTCGTCCCTCTTGGACGGTACCATCCGGCAGGGATCTCCCCTCCTGCCGGATTCCAACCCTACGTGCAGCCATGACGTCACCCTGCGCATTAAATAAAAAACAAGCCTCGCGTTTCGAGGGGTTCCCCACGCAAACACATGTGCTCTGCCTCTCCATGACCTGCGTCGTGTGCTCTGCGAACAGAACACACTGCGCAGGCCACATAGAGCTCCACACACACACACCCGCGTGGAGAACCCATCCGGTCCAAATCCGTCATCCAGCCTAACTTTTGTCCGTCCGCGGGATCGGCAGCATCCACTGCTGGCGTTTCCGGACCGGGTTTCACTCCCGCAAGCGTGCACGTGGTGGCCTCATGCGTACCACAGCACGGACCTCGCGCTCGCTGCCGTGCAAACCCGGCGCGGTCCCCAATGCATCTACGGCCGCTACCCGGCCCTCGTTCCTCTGTCGCCGTCGGGTCCGTCGCACTCTCGCACACCTGCCTGTCATGACGCTCACACTCCACTCCATGACATTCACACCGGGAGACGCGGCTGCGTGCTCCCGCATGCCCACCGTCATCTCCCTTGCATACCGCTCTCTCACACACACGGTCCCTCTCACACACCGTGCTTCACTCATGCGCACCATACCACTCACATACGCGGTGACACTCACGCGCGGTGTCTCACTCATACACGGGTTTCCACTCACACCCGGAATGCTGGGAAGCACGCACCCCGGTACACACGTGACCACACCACTCACACACGGGGGCGCACTCACACCTTTCACCACACACACCGGGACAATCACACTGGGGATTAGTGCCACTACAAGGGATTCCGGGGCCTCTATACCCCCCAAGCCCCTCGTGCACCCGTCCGCAGCACTCGCCCCCTCAAATTCGCGAAGCTCGACCGTACCCACCTGGTCACGATCCGCTTCAAGAGGGCATATTCCCTCTCCTCGTTCCCGAAGGAGGCTATCCAGCTGCTCGCACCGGGTCCCTAAACAGTCCGCCAGCTCGCCCCCATTAAGCCTCGCTAACTCCGTGTGTGTGTGTGTGTGTGTGCTCGTCTTTCACCCCGTCTTTATCGTGTAATCTCTCCTCTATTTTTTTTATCTCCCGAGTATACATTTTATTTCATTTATCTCTTCGTGTTTAGTAGTTTCTTCCTGGATCTTCGTCTCTCTTGATTTTTCGGACGTCGTCACCTCGTGTCTCGTCTTACACGTTTCAGTCACCCGGGCTCCCGTTATTAGTTCCACTGTCTCCATTTTCCGGGTTTGCCCTAATTGTTCTTTCATCCGACGAGTGATGTCAATCAAGTCCCGCACCACTAACATTATTCCCTGTGGTGCTGTCACACATCCCACCTCATTGTGCTATTCTACTTCCTGGCTCCTTTTGAGTCGTTCATCCTCTCGGAGCTTTTTGAGTTGTTCGTTCTCTTTCCGGAGTTTTTGCATCTCTGTGGACTCAAATTTTGCTCTCCCCTCAATCTGGTTAATTTCAAACTCGTATAGTTTTTGTTTTCTCTCCCACTGTTCCTCATACTTTTCAGCCTCCAATCTCATCGTTTCTTTCAGTTGGCTCATTTCCTTCTTGTGTTTCATTCGCTGTTCTTTGTCTATATCCTCGCAGTCCAGCCTCGCCTTTTCTTTCAATTGGTCAACCTCAAATTCATGTTGTTTTTGTTTTCTATCCCATTGTTCCTCTCGTTCTTCCCTCTCCAATCTCGTTGTCTCCTTCAATTGACTGATTTCTCCTTCCTGCTTCATTCCTTGCTCCTTCACTTTCTCCTCGTACTCCAACCTATTTTTTTTCCTTTTGTCGTTCAGTTTCAAATTCATACTCTTTGTTTTCTATCCCATTGTCTTTCCTGTTCCTCATTCTGCAATGTCGTTATTTCCTTCAATTGACTGATTTCTTTCTCCTGTCTCATTCCTTGTTCTTTCAGTACTCTTTCTTGTTCTTCAAACTGTAATCTGGCCTTCGCTTCCAGCTGTTCGATCTGTACAGTGTGGTTCTTTAACGTTTCATTCTCCGTTCTCGTTCTTTCCTCACTCAACATCTTCAGTTCGTTTCGTAATCCCGTTTCTTTGTTTTGGTGTTTCTGTAACTCAGAAGCTTTTTTCTCTCCCTCCTTTCTCATCTCCGCACACTCCAACCCTGCTTTGGCTTCTAACTGTTTGATTTGCTCAGTGTGGTTCCTTAACGTTTCATTGTCTGATTCCGTTCTTTCCTCTTTCAACGTCCTCAGCTCGTCTCATAATTCCTTCTCTTTAGTTTTGTGTTCCAGTATCCCATAACTTTTTTTTCCATTTTTCCTCTCTCTCTTTCCATGCCTCCTTCTTGATTTCATCCCTTTTCTTGCTCATCTCATCCCTTTTCTTGCTCATCTCCACATACTTCAACTTTGCTTTTTCTTTCAATTTTTTAAATTCCAAATCGTGTTTCAGTTTTTCCTCTTCCAGTTTTTTTCCCATTCTTTCTCCAGAGGTTTCTCTCCTCTTTTTATCGTCTCTTCTCGGCTTTCTCTTATCTTTTTGCCTAATCTTACCTCTTCCTTCAGTCTTTTTAATTCCAAGTCGTGTTCGCATTTTTCCTTTTCTAGCTTTGTTTGCCTTTGTTCTTCCCCCCTCCTTTCTCCCTGTACATCGGCCCATCGTTGTGACTCCGTTCGCACGTAATCCTCATGAACCCTGTCTATGTGCTGCCGTGCCTCATCCAATTCAAAGGAAAACGAATGCAATTCCCCTATACAGTTGTCACCATTCCTCCATTGTGGCAAGGACTTCGACACTTGTCTCCGAAGCCCGTCAATGCATGCTCCAGCCTCCTGCCACGCCTGCCATGACCCCGTGGTTTGAAACAGTTGTTGGGAGCGCTCGCCTCGTGTCGTGCCGTTCGTAGCGCCATTAATAGCGGCCTGCTCACGCCTCATGCCGCGCTGACATGCGGCCGCGCCGCCATCTTGCGACTCCGTTTGCCGGCAAAGTTCGTGCTCAGAATATGAGGGTGAGCTCCCCCATGGATTAAAATTGCAAGAAGTACCATCCCAGGCCATGGATTCTATACTCAAACACATATTCATTTCTACCCCCGGCACCCACTCGCTTTGAAATGCCATCTTATTTCTCGTAAGGGATTAACTTTAAATTGCTCGTAATTTAATGGAACACGGAGGGTCGCACCACTCACCCTCGATCCGGTTCTGTAAATTTAGTTGGAGGCGGGATGGATTTGAATCCCCACTCCTGACACCAGTGTTACGAATTTCGCCCGCCCGGCGTGTGATCGGCCACGTAACTAAAATCGCGACGCGTCGCCCACCGGAACAGACAATTCAGTCGTGACCCTCTTGGAACTACCGCCAAGAGCCAGCTACGGGTGGGGGTTTAACCTCACCACGACCCAGTCCGCATTGTACCACGCGAAATAGGGTGAATTGCCGAATGTCGATATACCTAAGTACCCACGCGGGTAGCGTACCGAGGAGTTGTACCACGCCGCAGGTCGACTCCGGACACGAACCGCTGAAGCGGCTCGTTCTGTGCTGCAGGGATAACCTAGCAGAGTTATCGCTGACCTCGACGGTTCAGATTATTTATTGGGTGTTTACACCCACTACCAATCCCTTACGTGATGCAAGATGGAACTTTCAAACGAAAGAAAGGACGCAACGAAAGGGGAAAACAGTTCAACAAGCAAGAACTTTTATTTCACACACACACACACACACACACACACACACACACACACACACACACACACACACACACACACACACACACACACACACACACACACACACACACACACACACACACACACACACGGCAAGCATGTATTCACAGCCATACAGTAAGAATGCACATATAACAGTCAAAGCAATAAAAGCAACGCAGAGCTACTACCGAATAAAGCAATGTACAAGCCCTTATTCAGGTTGACTTAAAAGACTGGCGCTACACACACATTTACACAAAAAGCAAATACAAGCCACCCTCATAGGCAAGGGGGCAGACAGGTCCGTGGACCAAATGTACGTGGGACCTGGGTGATCAGCCAGGTCCACGAGACCGAAGGGGATGGTCTTACTCGCGCCCTCGTGGCGCGATGGCGGGCTAGCCGCAATGTCAGCGTAACGTGCCTGACTCCGTGCCCCTGGCGTCGTCGGTGAGCTCCTTTCAGCGTGCATCGCGCAGGCACGTGTTGGTCGGTCGACACCACGGTTGGGGTGGGGAACGGACGGGGTTACCGGCGCTATCTCAGCGCGGATGGGGGAAATTGTTGATGCTCGGGGTGGAGAGAGAGAATGGCAGACGCTCCGTCCCGCTAGCAGGGCCTTGGGACCGCACTGACTCCGGCGAACTCTCGCCCCTGAGCCCTCTTCCGCATCCCTCGACCCAGCAACGACAACCTCAACGACGACCTTCATCTTCACTCGACCAGCCCAGCCAGCACAGCTCAGCTCAACCCAACACACGTGAGTCGCCTTGTGCTCGCGTATTTATAGACCGGGGGAGGAGCGTGTATGCAAATTCGCGGATCAAAACGCGCTTGGCGGCGGGGCCACGCCACCTGATGTTTAGCCATTGGTCGGGCAAAAAGGGGCGTGAGCCTCTCCTTATCCGATTTCCCTCCCAAAAGGAGTCCACATGCATCGCCCTTGGAGGCGGGGCCACACCACCCGATGTTTAGCCATTGGTCGGGCAAAAAGTGGCGTGAGCCTCTCCTGATCCGATTTCTCTCTTGCAAAGGCATCCATTTGTACTCGCGGCTCGACGCGTTCGGCAACAATCACCGAACGGGCCCTGGACATCTCGACGTTCGGTGTTGGCAGGTGGTGTGGTTGATGGTTGTGGAAGGAGAAAGGCGAAGATGGTGGGGGGTTTGCTGTGGTGGTTTGGTTGTTGGCGGGCATCGTATGAGAATGGCGGTGAAGCGATGTTTGCGGGGTCGAGTTGTCGAGGTAAAGAGGCGAAGGTGGTGGTGTTTGAGTTGTTGGCGGGCTTATTGGTCCAAAATAACGATAGAGAAAGAAAAATGGCTAACTCAAAGCATCGCAGCCCAGATGAATCGCACATATTCCCTCTAAACAACGGGTGTGGACTAACTACACATGAACTTATCGATATATCTAACCTGAGGACCTTTCTGGTGTATTGCAAATTTCCACAGCCGTAACACTTTTCATCTGGAAATGGACCCCGGGAGTAGTGACCTTCTGACAATCAACACATGTCAAGGACTCTATCGGTACACCTGGCTCTGTTTTGCGATTGCTTCGGCCCCCGCCTTGTGGCAGAAAGCAATAGATCAGGTTTGTGTAGGCCTTCCCGCTCAAACTTACCTGGATGATGTACTCATTGCAGGAAAAATGGTTGAGGAGCACCTCAACAACATTGACAAAGTGCTGATGAAGTTGGAGGCTTGGGGGCAGCTTGAACAGGGACAAGTGTGCGTTCTTCAAACAACGGTTGGAATACCTTGGGCACGTCATCACACCAGAGGGGCTGTTGAAAGGCCCACGGAAGGTGGAGGCGATCCAGCACATGCCACCACCACGGGACAAGACTCAGCTTCACTCATTTATTGGTATGGCACAGTACTACCAGAGATTCGTGAGCAATCTGAGCTCTGAGTTGGCCCCGTTAACACGACTGCTCAGGAAGGAGGAACGCTGGGCATGGAGATCCGATCACCAGGCAGCTTTCGATCGTGTCAAGCTACTACTCACGGAGGATACGGTTCTCGTGCACTACGAGCCTGCACGTTCACTATTTTTAGCATGTGACAGCTCCACATACGGCATCGGGGCAGTGCTATGACACAAGATGGACGATGGTTCCGAGCGACCTGTTTGTTTTGCATCTCGCACCCTTTCGGCAGCTAAGCAGAAATATGCCCAAATCGAGTGGGAGGCTCTCAGACTCATCTGGCGAGTGCGGAAGTTTCATCAACACCTGCTTGGTCATCATTTCACCTTGCAGATTGATCACAAACCACTCCAATTCATCTTGGAACCAAACTGAGGTGTCCCAGGGGCGGCGGCAGCACGAATACAGCGATGGTGTTTGTTCCTTGCTGCCTACAACTACGACATCCAGTTCCGGGGCACTGAGAAGCATACCAACTGCGATGGTCTCTCTCGCTTGCCTTGCAAGGGGGACCCACCTTCGTCTGAATCATCCGATCATGTTGATGTGTTTACACTGAGCCAAATCCAGTGTGGGCCAGTCCCGGCTCAGCAGGTGGCTGTTGAATCAGCCCACGATCCTGTGCTCGCCTGTGTCGTACAGGCGATTTCCACTGGAAATTGGAACGACCTGCCTTCAACACCTGAGTATCAACCGTTTGCGTCTAAATCATCAGAGCTGTCTTTAGCTCAAAGTTGTATTATGTGGGGTATGAGAACGGTGATTTCCCCCAAAGTTCAGGCAACATTGTCTTGAGGAGCTGCATGCCAGTCACCTTGGCGTCGTTAAAACCAAAAGTCTAGCCCGTAGCCTCTTTTGGTGGCCGGGTCTAGACAAGGACATTGAGCAGATGATTAGGCATTGCCCTTCATGCCAGTCAGACGCCGACAATCCACGGCGGGTGTCGTGTTTATGGCCTATTCCAGACAGGCCATGGCAAAGAATCCATGTAGATTTTGCTGGTCCTTTTAAAGGCAAAATGTTTTTGGTTGTTGTTGATGCGTTCTCCAAATGGCCGGAGGTTGTGGTCATGTAATCCACGATGGCGGAAAACACGGTTGAAAAGCTACGATCAATTTTTGCAAACAAAGGGTTACCCGAAGTGTTGGTTTCTGATAATGGTCTGCAATTTGTTTCGAGTGTTTTTAATGGTTTCATTGTGCAGAATGGTGTCAAGTACCTAAAGTCAGCACCATACCACCGGGCAACGAATGGCCAGGCTGAATCGTTTGTTAAAATGTTGAAGCGTGCTTTGGGGAGAGGGGAGGGTTATCTATGCAAACGGTGGTTGTTGTGTTTTTGTTACATTATAGAAATGATGTTCATCCAACCACTAGTGATACACCTGCTATGCATATGTATGGGCATGGATTGAGGTCCAGACTGGATTTATTGAGGCCTGGGAGGTCGGTGTCTGGGGCGGTATCATGTCCAACGCTGGTGCGCACCTTCGAGGTAGAACAGCGTGTAATGGTACGTGATTATTTCCTCAATTGGAAGTGGGTGCCGGCCGTGATTTCCGTGGTACTCGGACCAGCCAATTGCATGGTTAAAACTGATGATGGGAAAGTGTGGAAACGGCACGTCAACCAAATTCGTGATCGCTGTTCAGCATCACCACCCGTACCGGATACCATTGGGTCGGGACAAGTGGGACCACCACCTCTGGTGTCTGTTGAATAGCCAATGCCAGCCGTGCTGGCACCGACTGGGCTAGCGGGTTCGAGGTGTTTAACTGAATCAGTCCTGCTCAAGAAAAACGAACACGCTTGTCTACCTGATGCTCTTGATGCTAAAAATGGGACGAGTCCTACTGGTATGCCCCCCCCTACCGAATTGGGAGGAATCTGTTGCGGTATCTCCTAGCTGCCCCGTTCGTCCTAGTTGGATCAGAAAGCGGCCTCAGTATTTGGAGGATTTTGTCTGTTAATCTCTGCCACTTAGAGGGGGAGGAAATGTGCTGTATGTAGATTGGATGCTTGTAGTCACGTGATCGGGTTTATATTATGTCCCGCCCACTAGGCGGTGCGCTCTGTACATCCGTGCCGCGCAATAAAGTAGACTTGCCGCTTGCTCCTGTGTCCGCCTGGTTCGTGAACACTACAGAAATGTTCACTCTCGAAGCGTGCTCGTGATTCAAAAGGAGGAACAAAATATCGGGATGAGGAAACAGTCACTCTGGAGGCGCGACGTGTTTTGGAAGCGAGCGAACGTGAGGTTCAGGGCTCAGTTCTCGAGTTTGGAAGGGAGGAGTGGTGAATCGTCCGTGAGAGGAAGCTGAACCTGCACGTCGATTCACCTCACGACTCGAAGGGAAGAAAAGGTGATTTGACTGATGAGGAACTGAGGACGAAGTGGGAGTCGGGCTTCGAGGCGGGAAGGCCGGAGAGGAGACGCCGGAGCGTCTGACGGTCCCTGCTGACACCAACGGCACGACACGTTTGTCGATCCGCCTGTGGAACTCGGACCTCGACTTGGGCCTTGTCTGAAGGACAGGCCAGGCCAGGATTTGTGTGCTGCACCGTGAAAGAGATCAACTGAGGCCCATCTTCGATCCTACGCGAGGTCAGAGCGCACGGAAACTGCGCACGTGGTGACTTGCGCAGGAAAGGCACTGCACCGCCATCTTGCCACGCGGCACATTCGAGCGGGAGTTCGAACCCGTGGACACCACCGCTTGTTACGAGCGACATTCGTGCTTTTTGGACGCTTTCCTCTCGTCCATGAGACATCACCAAGTACTCTGTCTGCATGCATGCTGTTTGCCTGTCTGTTTTGTTTGCACCTGTTGTATAAGGCATATTTCGTAGTCATCCCCTCGAAACCTTTAGACCTTGGTCCCTAGTTAAGAACGGGTTGATTGTTAATAAAACATTGTCGTGTTTATTGCTTGTGCTGTGATCCCTGATGTCCCCAATAAATCTGGTTAATTCGTATGCAGTTGCTGCTATGGATTAATGCGTGCCGCGTCGAGGAACGATCCGTTTGATTGGCATATAAAACCAAAAAGTGGTTACAGACTGGTAGACTCCGCTTGGTCTCTGACAAAGGCAGTCTGTAACTAGGGGTTCTATCTCCCCAACTGGTAAGGTACATGATTACTTTGGTATCGCGATTGAAGACGCGTGACCAGAGGCCTGTGCCGAGCCGGCCAGCGTTATAGACTCCCGGAGACGGCGGTGGCGAGGCTGGCACCGAGGACTGGGTCAGATTCCCGCCACCCCAGATCTGCAACATTTAGTGTCAGGAGTGGGATGACGAACTCTCCGCCTCCACCTCCGTAAATTTACAGAACACCAATTGTGTTAACAATTGGTAGTGATTTTATGCTTGAACGGATCGGAGGAAAAATTTGCAAATTATAAAGAAAATGGAGTCGCAAAATGGTGGCACGGCTCCATCTTGGCGCAACACGAAGCGGGAGAAGGCTGGTTATAGCGGAACGAACAGCACAAGACAAGGGGGAGGTTCCCAGCCACAGAATCAGACCACGTGGTCACAGCATGTGCCATGGCAGGTGTGGCAGGATGACTACGCGAACATTGGCAAGCTTCAGGCACAATTGGGGGATGTCTTGGAAAAGGTGAAGCTTTATGAAGATTATATCGAGGAGGTGCAAATTTGAGTGGACGAGGCGCAGCGGCATGCAGATGAGCTTCAGAGGGGTTATGTGTACGGGGGGACACAACGATTGGCCGATGTGCTGGAACGAATTCGGTGGCTAAAAGAGGACTTAGCCAACAGAGTCGACAATCTATGTGGGAAAAAGAATTTGGTAGTATTGTATACCCATAATTTGGGATGTGCGAAGAGCAAACTGAACAAAAGAATGGAGGAAGAGCAGGTTGGAGCAAGAGAATGGATGAAATGAGGGAGGAAGCATGCAAATTGAGAGAGGAATTATGGAAAAAAGCTTCTGAGTTACAGAAACACCTACACCAAAACAGAGAGAGGGAATTACAAAACGAGCTGAGGATGTTAAGGGAGGAAAGAATGAGAACGGAGAATGAAACGTTAAGGAACCACACTGTGCAGATCAAACAGCAAAAACCAAAGCAAGATTAAAGAATGACATGCAAGAAAGAGTAGTGAAAGAACAACGAATGAAGCAGGAAAGGGAGAGAAACCAATTGAAGGAAGCGACGAGATTGGAGAAGGAAGAACATCAGAGACAGTGGGAGAGGAAACAAGAAAGAATAGTGAAAGAACAATGAATGAAGCAGGAAGGAGAGATCAACAAATTGAAAGAAGCGATGAGATTGGAGAATGAAGAACAAGAGAGACAGTGGAATAAGAAACAAAAAGAACAAGGAATGAAACAGGAAAGGGAGGTCAACTAATTGAGGGAAACAATGAGATTGGAGAAGGAAGAACAAGAGAGACAGTGGAATAAGAAACAAAAAGAACAAGGAATGAAACAGGAAAAGGAAATCAACCAAGGAAGTAAACAACGAGATTGGAGAATGAGGAACATGAGAGACAGTGGGATAGAAAACAAAAAGAACATGAATTTGAAACAACAACTAAAGGAAAAGGCAAGGTTGGAGTAGGAGGATATAGTGAAAGAGCAAGGAATGAGACAGGAAAAGGAAATCAACAAAATGAACGAAACGATGAGATTGGAGAATGGAGAACATGAGAGACGGTGGGATAGAAAACAGAAAGAAAACGAATTTGAGGTTGACCAACTCAAGGAGAGAGCAACATTGGAGTCGACGGAGATGGAAAAACTCCGGAAAGATAACGAACAACTCAGAAGGCTCGGAGAGGAAGAACGACTCGAATAGAAAAGAAAATGGAGCCAGGAAGTAGAACAGCACAATAATGGGGGATGTGTAACATCACCACAGGGAGTAATGTTAGTGGTGCGGAACTTGATTGACATCACTCGTCGGATGACACCACACTTGGAGCAAACCCTGGTGATTGAGACATTGACATTGAGGGAGCATGAGGGGTTGTTGACGAATGAAATACATTTTGAGTCGGTCCAGCATGTGGAGCTGACAGCCCCGGAGGCGTGTGGCAAACCGATGATGGGTAACCTGCTGGAGAGAAGCGACTGGACCGAGGTGACTCTGAAACGAAGCAGGTACGTGGGCACATGCATACATGGTGCGGACGAGGAGCTTAAGGTAGAAATTGAATTTTACGTTAATGAAGAGACTCTGTCCGAGGGGGTGCACATATGCGTGACCCCTGAATGTGTGTGTGGAGTGCCTGTAAATGAATGCTGTGAGCCCACAGTCCAGACTACAGCACCGGTATGTGCTGCCGAGGCTGAAGTGTGTGTGGGTATTCACCTGGCGGTCGAGAATGTAGCCCTGGAGTGCGAGGCAGTTGGCCAGTACACAGGCAAGGTTGAAGGTGTGGAATGTCAACACATAACCTTGGAATGTGTGCAGCCTGCTGTGCGTGGGAGTTCTGAGCATTGAATGAGTGGTGACATGGGAAATAGGTTTGAGGTGCAAGGGGAAAAAGAAATCCCATCAGGACAGAAGTTGAGCCAAGGGACAGAAACCATAATGGACAGCTCTGCATGGGTTCTTACAGAGTTGGAGGTGCTGCATCCAGGAGCAGTTTTAGATTGGATTTTAATTTCTCTATCAGCCTCACAGGAACTTTGGAGTAGAGCGCAGATGAGTGGCAGGCGGCACTGGCATGTGTCACTTGGTCTTCGGACCTTTCTGAGCACACGAGTGGTTTGGCTGGCGGAGTGGGGTTTATCTGTCTTGAGAGAGTTGTGGAGAAGAGGAAGAGGCCATTCCACTGACTGGGGTTCACCTGATTTCCATGAACCCTGGAGAAGAGGGGGAGGCCATTCCACCGATTGGGGTTTACCTGATTTCCATGAACCCGGGAGAAGAGGGGGAGGCCATTCCACCGATTGGGGTTTACCTGACTTCCGTGAACCCTGGAGAAGAGGGGGAGGCCATTCCACCTATTGGGGTTTCCCTGATTTCCGTGAGCCCTGGAGAAGAGGGGGAGGTCATTCCACCGATTGGGGTTTACCTGATTTCTGTGAACCCTGGAGAAGAGGAGGAGGCTATTCCACCAATTGGGGGTTTGCCTGACTTCCGCGAACCCTGGAGAAAAGGAGGGTGCAGATCACGGCCACCATTGAGGCGTGACCCCTTTGAGCCGTGGCGGAAAGGCGGCGGGGTCATGTAATGGGCAATGAGGGATTCGTTCCCTCACTCCCCTTCCAATGAGCCAAAGAAGAAAGTCATATGGGATGTGAAAATTTTTATTGAAAATTGTACCAAAAGTGATTGCAAATTGAGGGGTGACAGAAGGCATAAGAGTGGCACGAGTGGATTTGGGTGATTATTGAAAAAGAGTGGTGGAGACATTACAGGCAGAGCGTTAAACACACCTGAAACAAGTGGATGACAAAGAGTGGCTTGTTTGAGGAAGGATTGAAATGCCTGGTTGGAGCCGTGCCGAGGGTCCATGGGACTGGTGAAGAGATTTTGATGTGTGGTTTAACCTTTTAGAAATAAACGATTAGGGCAGTATTGAGGAGGCCAATGGACGACGGACGTCGTGACAAATTTATGGGGGTTTGATGAAAAAGTGTACCAGTTAAATTTGATGACCAAGTGGTATCCGAGGTACTGGTGTGTTTTTGTTTTCACATAAAAGTGAAAGGTGTTGAATGGTGTTGCCCACAACAATCGCGGGTGCCTGCTTCCCTGGATGGAATGGAAAAAGACAAAGAAAGACAAAGAAGCTTGGTGTGCGGCACTGTGGAATGAATGACTAAAGTGTTTGGGTGAATGGCGTGATTGTGCGAATGAGGAGAGTGAGTGCGAACAACGTACCCTGTCGGTAGGAGTCTCTTAACCAAGTTAGTGTAGGTTAGGGGGACTTAGAGGATTTGACATGGATTCTGGCTGCTGTTCCATTGTGCAGGCGGACTGAGAGGGGTAGGTGCAGGCCAAGGTATGGGGATACTGGTTGGTAGTGTGACATGGTATGAGAAGTTGGTGAGTCGGGAAGCAGGGCAGCAGGACTTTAGGGGTTCCTGACAGGTGAAGGCTGTTCGAGGTGCCAGGAGAGCACCTCGGGTTCAATGCCAGGAGAGCACAGTGTAGGTGCTATGAGAGCACAGTATGGGTGCTATGAGAGCACAGTATGGGTGCTATGAGAGCACAGTATAGGTGCTAGAGAAAGCCACCACTTCAGAGCGCTAGAAGCAGGCTCAGGTGAACCCCGGGGTCGCTGGGTGTCCTCCACCCGCGATTGGAAGCAGGCACAGAGGCCTAGTAGTAGTCATGCTCCCCAGCCAGCGAGTTATGCCTGACACCACCGAATGGAAAAAGACAAAGAAGGGTCTTGCCCAGGTTTAATGGAATGGTCAGGGGAAAAATAGGTCACCCTCTCCAAGTGCCAGATAGGCCACCAGTATGTCATGAGCACACATCCACGAAGATAACAGTTGGGTAAGAAACACACCATCCTGTCTGTAAAAGAAAAAAAAAGGGGGAGAACTTAACCAAAACAAGTCAGGCAACGAAGGTTAAGGGTACACTCCATCTCACCTGGTCAAAGGTCATCACACCCATTTGCGTCCTCAAGAACACCTCCAAACTGCATTTGTTTACCATCGATATCACTGTGCCACCATTGCTGTGTCACCTGCTGTCCAACGCAGGGCTTGTTGCCTGCTGCTGCTTGCGAGTAGGCCATATGGGCCGATGGATTTTTGTGGGCCATTGAGGCCAAAGTGCTTTTGTGGGCCATTGTGGCCGAAGATTTGTGCCATTTTGTGGGCTCAGTGGGCCAAAAAGGCCGCGAAGTGAGGAAATCCTCAGGGGTGAATGGATGATACTGCCGGGAGGGGGCATGAAGGAGCGAACACGTGGAAGAACTTTGAACCTTTGAATGTTCTGCTGCTATGCAAATGTGGTGTTAAAAGTAAAATTGAATGCCCGCCCGTTCAAATCCATAATTAGAATGTTAATTAATGTGAATAGAGTGTGAATTTGTTTGTTAGATTGTTGACCCGACACACTAGGATAGGGACATGCCAATCTTACTGTGACACTTTGATTTCGGGAGTTAAGTGCTTCCCATGTTGTGGGTTAGAGTAAATGGGAGATCTGTGCTGCACGTTAGACAGGGCCATTGCCATGGGCTGCCCCAGATGGAGGCTCGGAGAGCCTCAGGAGAAAGGTGGGGGTGATGTGACGGAAATGGCCCTTAATGGGATTACCAAGTATAGGATTAGCTCAGTTCCCCCATTAAATTCATATGTAGATAGGTTGTTTGGTATGAGGGACGATATGTGTGTGTCGAGAGGTGTAAAAGATGGTTTTATGTTCATACGGTGGTGAAACGAGAGATGATTCTTCTTCCTCTCCTGTACGAACCAGAGAGGTGTGGCCTGAAGTGAGAGGTGTGGCCTGGAAAGGAAGTGACGAGAGGGGGGCGGAGCTTTTGGGCAGTGAGTCGCCGAGAGAAGCGAGAAAATAAAGCAGAAACAAAAGAGACCTCATGAAAACGGTCGAGTGTGTGGAAATGTTCGCTCTCGAAGCGTGCTCGTGATTCAAAAGGAGGAACAAAAGATCGGGGTGAGGAAACAGTCGCTCTGGAGGCGCGACGTGTTTTGGAAGCGAGCAAATGTGAGGTTCAGGGCTCAGTTCTCTCGTTTGGAAGGGAGGAGTGGTGAATCGGCCGGGAGAGGAAGCTGAACCTGCACGTCGATTCACCTCACGACTCGAAGGGAAGAAAAGGTGATTCGACTGACGGAGGAACTGAGAGGACGAAGCGGGAGTCGGGCTTCGAGGTGGGAAGGTGGAGAAGAGACGCCGGATCGTCTGACGGTCCCTGCTGCCACCAACGGCGCGACACGTTTGTCGATCCGCCTGTGGAACTCGGACCTCGACTTGGGCCTTGTCTGGAGGACAGGCCAGGCCGGGATTTGTGTGCTTGACCGTGAGAGAGATCAGCTGAGGCCCATCTTCGACCCAACACGAGGTCAGAGCGCGCGGAAACCGCGCACGCGGTGACTTGCGCAGGAAAGGCATTGCGCCGCCATCTTTCCGCGCGGCATGTTCGAGCGGGAGTTCGAACCCGTGGACACCACCGCTTGTTACGAGCGACATTCGTGCTTTTTGGACGCTTTCCTCTCGTCCATGAGACATCACCAAGTACTTTGTCCTGCATGCATGCTGTTTGTCTGTCTGTTTTATTTGCACGTGTTGAAAAAGGCATTTTTCGTAGTGATTCCCTCAAAACCTTTCGACCGTGGTCCCCTAGTTAAGAACAGGTTGATTGTTAATAAAACCATTGTCATGTTTATTGCTTGTGCTGTGATCCCTGATGACCCCAACAAATCTGGTTAATTCGTATGCAATTCCCACAATGGATTAATGTGTGCCGCGTCGAGGAATGATCCGTTCGATTGGCATATAAAACCAAAAAGTGGTTACAGACTGGTAGACTCCGCTCGGTCTCTGACAAAGCCAGTCTGTAAGTAGGGGCTCTATCTCCCCAACTGGTAAGGTTAAGGATTACGTTGGTAACACGATTGAAGACGCGTGACCCGAGGCCTGTGCCGAGCCGGCCGGCGTTATAGACTCCCGGAGACGGTGGTGGCGAGGCTGGCACCTCGGACCGGGTCAGATTCCCACCACCGCTGAATCCTTAACTATATATGTATATATATATATATATATATATATATATATATATATATATATATATATATATATATATATATATATATATTGTTACGGCTGTGGAAATAAGCAAGACACCATAAAGGGTCCTTAGATCAGTTATGACGATAAGTATGTGTGTAGTTAGATTTCCCCACCGTTGTGGGGAAATGTTAGATTTCCCCACCATTGTGCGATAGTTCCAAGGAGGGTCACGACTGAATTGTCCGTTCTGGTGGGTGACGCGGTCGCGATTAGAGTTACGTGGCCGATCGCACGCCGGACGGACCGAAATTCGTAACTCTGGTCTACAGGAGTGTGGGATTCAAATCCACCTCACTCTCCAACTAAATTTACAGGGATCGGACCAGGGGTGTGCGAAGCAACCCCCCCCCCGTTTCCCCCAAATTACGAGCAGAGCTAAATTAATTCTCTTCCGAGAAATAAGATGGAGTTTCAAGGCGAACGGGTGCCGGGGGTAAATATGGATGTAGAATTAGTAGAATCCATGGTTCAGGACGGAAACCCCGAGCAGGAAATGTTTGTGATACAGGAACAATTTCCCCCCCAACCGGACCCAGAGTTTGAAATGGGTGCGGCAGCGGCCGCGGTGTATGACACCTCCCCTCCCCCTCTCCGCCAAAACCCCCCGATCATGGCCGAATCGGCTCAGCCGAGCGCACCCGACTTGGCCCAGCTATTCGCCATGATGGCAGAATTAAATAGAAAGATGAATACAAATACGAAAACACTGCAGGAAGAAATGCAGCGCGTGGGGCGATGCCTGCAGGTGGGCATAATGGCGGCGCCACGTGCTGGAGCGAACGAGCTGGGGGGGAGTGCAATGGCTGTCAGGCCCGCAATTGAGGCGGGTGAGGACAAATTAATTCGGGGGACGTGTAGGACGAGACACGTGGAGGTAACAACGACGGAAACTTTGACGGTGACACAGAGGGAAAAATTAAATGGGGTGACTGCGACGTGTGAGACGAGACACGAGGCGACGACGGAAAGAAGAAAAGAAATAACAGAGACGAGGGAAATGGAAACGGTAGGGGAGAGAATGCACGATAAAGACGGGGTTAAAGACGAGCACACACACACACGGAGGTAGTGGAGGATAATGGGGGCGAGCTCGGGGAATATCTCGAGGCCCGGTGCCAGCAGCTGGATAGCCTCCTTCAGGAATGAGGGGAGGGAATATGCCCCCTTGAGGCGGATCACGACCAGGCGGGTCCGGTCGTGCCGGGCGAGGTTGAAGGGGCGAGTGCTGTGGACGAGTGCACGGAGAGCTTGGGGGGTATGAAGGCCCCGGAAAACCTTGGGGTGGTACAAATCCCCAGTGTGGTTACGAGTGTGGTCCCGGTGTGTGTGGTGTCGAAGTGTGTGTTTATAAGTGTGGCGAAATGTGTGCTGCAACGCGCGCAAAGCATGGGTGAAAGGCGTTGTGTGAAAGGGACCGCGTGTGTGAGTAAAATGGTGTGCGAGTGGGCCGAAGTGCGTGTCTCCCAGCACGCCGTGTGTGGATGAGGCACCGTGTGTGGATGAGGCACCGTGTGTGGAAGGAGCCACGTGTGCAAGTGGAAGGCCGTGTGCAAGTGGAAGGCCGTGTGCAAGTGGAAGGCCGTTTGCAAGTAGAAGGCCGTGTGCAAGTGGAAGGCCGTGTGCGAGTGGAACCACTTGCGCGAGTGAAAGGGCATGTGTGAGTGAGTGGCCGAGTGGGAGAGAGACAGCGTGTGTGAGGTCGCTATATGTAAGGGAGATGACGATCGGCATGCGGGAGCACGCAGCCGCGTCTCCGAGAGTGAATGTCATGGAGTGGTGTATGAGCATCGTGATACGCAGGAGTGCGTGGGTCGAATGGCGACGACGACGGCGATAGGTGAAGGACAAAGGCTGAGTAATGTATG
The DNA here is from genome assembly GCF_056783735.1 of Eptatretus burgeri. Lineage (NCBI taxonomy): Eukaryota > Metazoa > Chordata > Myxini > Myxiniformes > Myxinidae > Eptatretus > Eptatretus burgeri. The sequence continues at coordinate 108,639,359 of NC_140961.1, read as the reverse complement.
TTGTAATGGGGCCATCCTCAGATACGATCAGATACCTTACAACCACCCGACGACGTATTTAATCCTCAGATCTCCAAATATAATGGGGCGAGTGGCAACATTGAAGCCTTTGTCAACATAGGTCCAACACTCCTCTGCAGAGAAAGGGAAGACTTCGTCAATACAAAAAGAACAACTTAGACGAATTGTAAGACAAGTTTGATGACAGCATGCTATTTCAGATTGCAAAACGACAGTGTATCTTTACCACAGACCTTGTAACAACCTTCTACCAGATCCCGTTATCTCAAGACTCTTGAAGTTCTGTGGCGTCACTACCCCTTACAAAGGACTCTGCATCTATAATAGTGATGGGGATACCTGGCTCAGAGACTTGCTTCGAGGAATTCATGTCTCGGGTCTTGAGGTAGCTTATCCAAGAAGGAGGAGGAGATTGGGACCATACTCTGTGCAGAGCGTTGGTGCTGCTTAAGCAGTCTCCTTGGCTATTGGGCACAATCCTGGATGAGTCGCCACTCCGACACAGTATACCAGCATGCTGGCACTCATTTTGCCGACCTCGGAAGGATGATAGGCAGAGTCAACACCACCTGGTATTAATTAAACAGCTGAGTGGGATTTCAACTCAGGACCATTGGATCAAAAGCCTGCCACCCTAACCATTAAGCCAACAACAGGCATATCCAAGGAAGCTGTGACACCAAGATAGCTGATGATCTCTACATATGTGGTGATACACCTGAAAGTGCCCTTGACAACTGGAGGTGAGTCTTGGCTGCATTACAACTGACTGTCGGCGGTGAAGACTATAATTTGCCCAATGTCAACACCAGTATTGGGATGGATATGGCGTGACGGAACATTAAGTGCAATCCCCTACAATGTTGCAAGCTTGTCCACTGTGGAGCTCGTTTTGACTTTTCACGCTTTGTGGTCATTTGTGGGAGCATACTGTACAAAGTCCTCAGCCAAGTCCTCCGTGGCTGTGCTAGCTTTTTGGATCCTTTCGACATTATCACTGTTGGCAAAACTTCAAGCGAAGACATGATACTGATATGATACATGGAAAACATGAGACCATTGAAGGACAGGTTGGGTTTGGTGGAGAGCTCCAGGCCAAGATCGTGCTGGCATCTGGCAATTTTGCCGTCATGACCACTGACGCGCACGGTTCTTCAGGAATCGGACCAGGCAAGTGGGCCGACCTGAAGGCTGTAACAATATACACTCGCAATGCTCTTATGGAGTTTGTGGGGAGAAAAAAAACTGAAAGCTGGACATAGACAGACAGAATTTTTTTGTTGTTTTGATGTAGCATACTCTTTACAGAGCATTGGTGCTGCTGAAGCAGTTTCTTGGCAAGGGTTATCCTGGGTGGTTTGACATTGTGCAGAGGGGCAGGGGTGGAGGTAAAATCGGGATTTAATTTGTAGTTTAAATTTAAAGAGCGATGAGGAATATGTTTTGTTGAATGGGGAATGACATTGATTGTAATGCTATTCCATCATTACTTTCAGTCTCTATACTCTCAATTTTCAACTTCATTTTCTCTAACTTTTCTTGTACTTTGGGAAATCACGTTCCAATTATCTTGATACTGATTGGGTAATTTGGACATCATGGTATAGTCGAGCTTGAAGCATATGCTGAGACCATTCTTTAATATTTTTGTCATGGATCAGTGTGAGATGCGGTACTAATGGAGCAAAATGTCAGAAGAAAGTTAACACGTTGTATTCTTGAATGCAATTGCTTTTTCATCGAGGTTTTCTTGAGTCGATTGAGCTTGATTTTATTGAGTTTTTCAAATTAATTGTTTTGCATTTAATCCTTCAATAAGTAGTTTGTATTTTATTCTTGTTTTGAGTTTTTGAGCCAGTTGTTGCACTTCCATTGTAAGTGTCTTGAGTTAATATCGTGTTTCATTTCAAGTTTATTGTTCTTATTTAATTTTTAAATTGAAATCCATTTCATTTTGAACCTAACTATTCTTATTTGACTTTCGGTTTTACCATCTGTCATTCATTCATTCATTCATTCCTACATTCAATATTAGGATTGAATAACTTTTATTCATTCACCTGTGAAAGTGTGATTGAATAAAAAGGGCACTCTGCATGCAGTGTGTTCAGTTACCAAGTTTCTTGTAGAGCACTTGTTCATTGGCTTAAGCGCTCAAGCAAGAAATCCATTTGAAGTGGTTGAGAAGGAACGGCTGGCTTGGCAAGCTCTCTATCTAGATGCTTGGAAACTAAACACACCACTGCTGGTGTAATATAAAGACTAGTTAACCAAAGAACCACTTCCAAATGAAGGAGAAAGGCTAGATCAGTATAATAGCTTCTTGATCCGGACCTTGATCTATTGTAAGTTGGAGGTAGTTGCGAAAGTAAAAAGAGGCAGTTGATTTCAGTTTCCAAGCACGTTTATTGGTTCTGCATGTATGCACTCGTAATAAGGATGGATAGATTGATCCAGGGAAATGGGACAAAGAGGTATCATGAGTGGAGCAACATCAGTGGTAGTGACACTTGAAGAGGGATTTGGAGGCAAGTGCTCTGTCAAGCAGGACAAGGGACTCAGGGCCAATGGTTGACAGTAAGTATTCATTCATTCCCTTGCTTATTGTGTCCACTTGTTGTCCCAAAGCTCCACTGTCAATTAGTTGCTCTTTGACCCTCCTATCATCTCACTCTTCTATGAGTCTCAATCTTGTATAGAGAAACAAGTGAGCTGTCACCCATAAGTCAAATTGTCTAAGCATATACTTGTTCATGCACAGGACTGCATCAAGGATACTTAATCCCACTATCAGCTGATGGATAGGCTCCTCCCTAAATGTATGAGCAATTTGCCATTATGGGGAGAAATTGAGATTTATAAAAAAATTAACATTTGGGAAGAAATAAAGTATATTTTGACTGTCGTACTAAAATATGCAATTTGGTGTGTGTCTGTCTGTCTGTGACACATTTTGTCATTACTTATCCAATCTTAGTCAAACTTGAGAGGAGGACTGACGGTCACACGATGGAGGTTGTAACGATTTAATTTACCACCCCCCCCCTCCCTGTCCAACGGGGTTTTCCACCTTGAGCAAAATCCATGTTGAGGTGTATAGATAGTTTATTGTGGAGTTTTCCAGAGCAATAGCAAACGTAATAAGATAGATGGATAGAATTTCGGACAGACAGACCTGAACCATTTGCTGAACCCTGCTTTTCATTTCATGTGCATGAATAACCACACTAATGATGATTGCAAAATATTAATGTTATTACAAAAAAAGATTAATACCATTACTATCATTCCTCCCCAAGAGGTTTTTTTCTCATTGGATAAACACTGTGTTAACGTGTATCAATGGCATATCATGGGGCACCCCTTCTGGAAGTAACTTTATTTTTTATTTTTTATAAACCCCAAACACGTATGGTTACCTTTTTAAACAGTCACAACTGATGTTTAGCACTAAACTGAAAGGGAGGAAACCTGACGTTCTTGAGGTATTATTTGCTTATCGCATCCATCACAGACTAACGGACCTGATTCGAGATCCACTTTAATCTATATACCCTAAAGAGGATAATAACGTGACCCTTCCTGCTGCTCCCATTGGGAGAGGGTGCATTAGTAAAAATAAATCCCAAGTTATTGGAACCCTTTTTCTGCCAATAACTTCCACAAACTTTTCTCTTCTGGTTAAAACGTTACTTTTTTGGTTCAACTTCCAAAATCCATCCTGATTGCTCATTTCAACTCATTTGTTCCTCCCTTTTTCCATATATGGAATTGCCTTCCTGAATCTGTTCCATCAACCTCCTACCTCCAAGCTTCCAGCAGGAAGACACTGCCATTTCATGTTATCTTACTTCTTACCCATGATATTTTTACTCCCATTAGCTTGACTTCACCTAACCCTTTTTTTTCAGGTTACTGTGTTTCCTCCCCTCTTCTCTATCCTCCTTATCTGTTTGTTCATTCCCCTGCTTCGTGTCCAAATGTTGACCCATTGCCCCACTGTCAGTTCACATTCTTCCACCTCACTCTTCCGTTAGCCTCAGTCTTGTACAGTAAAATAATATTGTTACAATGTGGGCTTCCAGGAGAGATCAGAGGAAATTTCAATTCCCAGGATGCTGAATGGGGGATGAAGAACTAGTCTACCTTGTGAAGGCAAGTGTCTTTCTGCATTGGCAGACAGGTAGAACAATGGATGGAATCAATAGAATATAGATGAAGGTATGCTAACCACTGTGGGTAGCAAGGAGAAGCTGACATTTCAGGTGTTAACCTTTCATCAGAGCAAAATATCGAGATAGGATGGGGTGAGGATTTCTATCAGGTGGAGTGAATTAGAGGTGTGTACATCAGTGTAGGATCAGGAATCTCGGAGTATGTGGGGAGTGAGAATGACTCATTTTTAAAGGAAGAATCAGAGTTAAGGGCTTCAAAGTCAAGAGGACTGGAACTGAGAGAAAATGTAAATAATGGGGAAACAAACAAGTTCAAGTAAAAAAACAAGACTAGATAAATAAATTAGAACAGTACTCATTGGAGCACATACAACCACCATGCTGAACAGTTTACATTTTGTATCCCACTGATAGGTCGGATCTGAATCCACACCTAAATCAAAATCGAATAGATTTGTTCTTGTCACCTACCCAACTCATCTACCAAGTTTTGTCATAAGTCGGCAGCAATTTTTTGAGGTGCCATGCTATATATTGTTTTTGGCCCCATTTCTTAATGGTAAAGAATCGCTTAAAAATTAGAGGATCTGTATCTTCACCAAAATCTAAGCAATTCGTCCTTGTCACACACACAACCTGTCCACCAAATTTCCTCAGAATCCGTCCACAAATCTTTGAGATATCCTACTCATAGACAAACAGCCAAACATACAGGGGTGAAAATATAACCCTCACTCACATTTGGTGGTGGAAGTAACTAAAGCTGATACTTGGAGTCTATTTGAGGAATGGGTGAGAGAGAAAAATGGAATGAACATTGATTTTTACTTTATTTGATATAAGAAGGGGTGGTGTCCTACGGTTTATTAAAATAAGTTTTTTTTGGTTTTTTTTTCCACACCATTCCATTATAATGTCAATATCAGAATTTGGAGAGTTAGCAGTTGAAGTATGGTTTGCCGCAATGACTAGGAAGAAGACAACTGAGATTTGTAGTTTGATAGTAGAGTGGAGAGTTGTCATCAGCATATTAGCAAATGGGGTTTATATTGTTACAAAAGTCATCTACTATAAATGGGTGAGTTGTGTGTGGCATGTTTTTTTGGAGTTCTACTGGATCTTGGTGATGTGGAATATGATGCACAAAAATGATCGACAAAAAATCCATTATAATTCCCATGTTTTAAGCGCACGCCATGTTCCATGTTTTTTTTTTTTTTTTTTTTTTTTTTTTTTTATACCTTGGTCGAGGCTCGTATGAGAGCTAACACACAACTCACAGCAAGGAGGCATGAGACAAGAGGGGCGGGAGTGGAAGGGACAAAACATTGGGGAACAGACACAGGTGAACTGTGGAAGGGAGAGGGATGGGGATGGGACGGGGAACATGGCGAGGGGAAGATGGACATTAAAGGGACTTTCAGGAAGGAAAGCAGGAGAATTGAAGGAAGTGGGCTTGGGTGGATTATCGGGGGTAGAAAAGATCGAGGATTTGGATGGGGGAAGATAAGAGGTGGTGGTGAACAGCTGTTTTGAAAGCCTGAAGGGAAGAATGGGAAAGAATAGAGTGAGGAAGTTTATTCCAAAGGCGGGACAAAAGAGGAATGAAAGAGTGAAGATGAGCAGTGATTCGTGATTTTGGTAGTTTTACCAGAGGGGGGTTGTTGGCGGACCTTGAGCGCCCTGTGGAAATGTGGTTGGGACAAATCGCAGAGAGAGCAGGGGGGGCAAGGCTGGAGAGGAGTCGGTAGAAGACAGAAAGACCACCGACCAACCTGCGGTGATTGAGTGAGAGGCCCAAAGACTCAGCTTCATTGCGGGAGATGCCAATGATCTTAAAAGCCCTGGTTTCGACAGCGTGAAGTCGAGAAAGGTGGGAGGCAGGAGCACCAGCCCAGAGGGGAGAGCAGTACTCCATCAGGCTACGGACAAAAGCTTTGTAAGTGGTCAGGAGCTCAAGAGGGCCGAGGAAGGACTTTGCACGACGGAGGATTCCCAGTCGGCGACTGGCTTTTGAGGCAAGGTTGGAAATGTGACTTTCCCAGGAAAGGTCATGGCAGATAGTGAGACCCAGAAGCTTGAAAGAAAAGACTTCTTCCAGAGGATTGTTGAGAAAGTGGATGGGGGTTTTGTAAACGGTCCTTTCGAAGAGACATAGTGAGAGTGTGAGATTTGTCTGGATTGAAAGACATGTTCCACGTGTTGGACCAGTTTGTGATTTTATCCAGATCTGCAGTGAGCGAAGAAGCTGCTGCTTGCCGGTCTGAGGGATGACAGATGGTACGGCAGAGGGTTGAGTCATCGGCAAAGAGAAATAGAGGATTTTCCAGAGAGTCCGAGAGATCATTGATGAAAACCAGAAAAAGAACAGGGCCCAGAACGCTACCTTGAGGAACTCCAGCCTGCACAGGAAGAGGGGATGAAAGAACTCCATTTAGGGCCACACGTTGACTGCGACAGGAGAGGAAGTCTGCGAGCCATGAGTGGAGATGGCCTTGAATACCATGGGAAGAGAGTTTGGTGAGTAGGGCAGGGTGCCAGACTGTGTCAAAAGCACGTGATATGTCCAGGGATACGGCTCGGATTTCCTGTCTGGCATTGAGGACCTCCATCCATTGATGGGAGAGCAGTAGCAGCATATCTAGGGTAGAGTGACCTGGTCTGAAACCAAATTGATGATTGGAAATCAAGCCATTGGAGAAGAGGAAGGATTTCATGTCTGAAGCGATGATGGATTCCATAACCTTGCTGATGATTGGGAGAAGGCTGATTGGTCTATAGTTACAGGGATCTGTTTTTGCACCTTTTTTATGCAGGGCAGTGATGTTAGCAGATTTCCAAGCAGATGGCAGATGACCTTGGGAAAATGAGAGGGTGAATAGAACAGAGAGAGGGTGAGCAAGAGCAGAAGAGCAGGCTTTGAGGACACGTGGGCTGATGCCGTCTGGACCGGTTGCAGAATCTGACTCGAGGTTTGAAAGCAAGCTCTCCACCTTGTCAGGAGAAAAGGATACAGAGTCCAGGGACAGTTGGGTGCGACTGGGTAAAGTGGGTAGAGATAGTGATGGGTTTGGGACACAAGATTTAGCTGCAAACACCGAGTTTAGACATTCAGCTTTATCACGTGTGGAATCAGCAGTGCGGCCATTTGAGGTAAGGGAGGGGATGGAGGGGGAACATACACCAGAAACAGATTTGATTAAACGCCACCAGGATTTTGAGGAGGGAGAGAGGTTTGAGAGTTCAGACTTGAGATGAGAAAGATGTTGTTTTCTGGCTCTCCTGAGGGTAGCTACACACTTGTTCCGAGCTTTGTGGAAAGAACTGAGATTGCTCCTCAGTTGGGTTTGCTTTCCATGAGGCAAAGGCAAGTTGTTTCAGGACAACTGCCTCGCCACAAGCTTCAGTAAACCAAGGGCGGGAGGAAGGGTAAGACAACTGAACACGAGAGGGGATAAATCTGTGCATGAGGGAGAGCAAGTTTCTTTGAAAGAATTCCCAGGATGAGTTGATGTTTGAGAAAGTAGTGATAGGAGACCAGTCTGTAAGTTTGATGGCTGCTCGGAGACCCTGCCAGTCGGCTTGAGTGAAATGCCAGACTCGACGGCGGTGAGGTGGTTCTCTGATAACAGCCAGAGAGATGTCCACTTTAATAAGGACGTGGTCAGAAGAACCAATTGGAGCGAAGGAAGAGCAGCAGATATTGTCAGGGGAAATTTGTCAAAATCAGATCCAGAAGAGATGGAGTACCATTGGTTGAGATCCGGGTCGGGAAGTTGACCGATTGAGTCAGTCCCAATGAGTCACAGAAAGCTTTTGCTGATGTCCCATGGCAGGTGAGAGAGGTACCCACACCTAGCCAACTGGCGTGATGACAATTGAAGTCGCCACATAAGAGGAAGAGAGAGTTTGGATGAGAAGATAGAAGATGGTCCATGTTTTCGGAGAGTGAGGTGTAGATGGAGTCATCACTGTTCGGTGGACGGTACAGTACACATATAAACATGAGGTGGGAGTGGAGGGGAAGCCGAAGCCAGAGGTATTCCTGGGGGTGTGGGGGAGTGAGAGCAGTGCAGGGAGAGTGAGGAATAGAGTCTTTGATGAAGAGAGCAACACCTCCACCAGGACGAGGCTCAGGTCTGTCATACCGTAAGAGGTTTAAACATATGTTTAAACGCACGCACGCCATGTTAACAGGTCCATCCATGGCATGGCATTCTATTTACAAAATAAATAACAAAAGTCATGATAACATTGTAACAAAGAATATATTAATTAACACTAATAGTAACAACAATAATAATGAACATATAATCCCCATGCTGACCCAAGCATATCTGGACTTGGTGAAAGGAAAGCTAATGCTCAAGCAGTATGGCAGGCAGGTATGCTACAAGCCTGTGCAGACCAATGAAAACTTGGTCCACCGGACCAACTGGCCCACTAGTTAATGAAAAGGAGAAACAAGATGGGTGAGATCACTGAGCCCGGTCGCTCTCCAGAATTAATAAAGAAACGCCATCTTCACAAATAGAAATGGATCATATCCTGTAAGGAAGTCTTTCAGCCAGGGAATGAGAAGAGAAGGAATGTCATATTGAGGTGGTTTAGCAAGGAGGTACTTGTGCTGGAATCCATCAAACGTTTTGGGATATCCAATTCAATGATGCAAGTTTTTCTGAATATCTCCAGAGCAGAAGACCAGATGTTGGTGACATAAGTGAGTAATCAGTTTATCTGGCTCAGTGAAATCCATATTGATGGTCACTAAATAAAGTTGAATTTTCAAAGACAAGATCTGCTTGGTGACAACAGCCTCCATTTTTCCTTTGAGATGGTGGAAGTTTAGGCAATCAGGTGGTTGTTTGATGGATTAGATTGATCACCTTTTTTAGATACAGGGAACATGTGTGCATGTTTACATGTTTCAGGAACTATCCCTGTATAGTCAGAAAGTTGATACTGCCAGTTAAGGTCCATACATCTTCACAACAATGGCAGGATGTCATGAGGACCATTTGCTTTTTTGGTTCTACAAGTTAAGAAGAAAGGTTTGGTGGACTTTCCTCATTATAAAAAAAATACCAGAGTGATCATTTTAGTTGATGGTGGATGGTTGAGTGGAGTCTTCTCAGCGGCGTCGATGGTGTAGTTGGAAGCAAAAAGAGTTTCAAAGGTATCTATCTACCTTGGAATTTGGAATATTATAATTAGATGAAGGAAGATTAACAAATGTGTCAGGAAATATATTTCACCATGGATCCAAAACCATGGATTCCAATGCGGCAAGGGTTAGTTTAAGGGACATGGTGAATGAAAGTTTTAAAAGTTTTATGATAACTGAGGTACAATGGTTGCATGCTTTGACGTAGGATTCATGAGCTTGTTTAGGAACAAAGTTCGATGGGTGGAAACAAAGGGCTCTTATTGGTGAACAGCAACAGAGCAACATTAGTTACACAATGTCAGAAATAACATTTCATCAGGTTTGAGAGAGTGGCGGATAAATAATGACATGCTAATAAATATTATATCGGTGATTGCAGCGACAGTTACAGAAGAATCTTGAGAGAGATAATGTTCTTTCCAAAGGAATTCTGAATATAACTGGTGTATTTCATCCCAGGTATGGAATGAGCAAATTGCTAAAGTAAGTGCTTGGTGTAGGAATGCAGTTTAGAGTTTGTGAAGAGATGGCTTATAGAAATAGATCAATGTTCTGAGGAGCCAAGTGGCACTTCTTATGCAGAACCATAAGAATCAAGCATAGGCCTGGAAATGAGAAATAAATGAAATATTAGGGTCATGGCAAATACCAAAACTTCTTGTCCAAGTCCTTGTCAATGTGCAATGAATGAAGAAGCTAAGTGGAATTTGGAATATTGAGATCACCAAAAACAATGATGACAGGATTTAAAAATTTGTAAAATGGAAGAGTTTGAATCATACTTGACCGAGGCATGCAGATGTCAAAAAATTCAGAGGAATTGTCACCACTGGGAAAACTGAATTTGGTGGGGGTAATGGAGATAGACTTTCTACCAAAGAAGCTGAAAAAGCAGAAATGAAGAGCTCAAAGTTGTTGACTTGAGAAGTTGGGATGTTTGAGCCAACATAAGCATATATGCCAGCTTTGAAGCGAATGGAAGAGTTGTAATGAGGAGGAAGTGTGATTTTATGATGGAAAGTGATGGTGCACTGACTGAGTTAGGATTAAAGCGAAGGTCACAGATGTTTCAGAAGGATATAACACAGAAAAAAACTGAGCAGCCTTGTGCCGCATGAGAGACAGCAGTTAAGTTAGTTGTTCTGATATAATATCATTAGTTAGAAGAGGAGAGAAAAGAGGGGGGGGTACATGCTTGAGTGAAGATGATTTGTTTTGTGAAGACCCAACCAAAGAAACTTTTGTGACAGCACAGTAGCCTCAGATGTATTTCTCAAAATACTGATTTTGGGGTGGCTTTTTGTCAAACTGGTAAAGCAGGGGACTCGAGCTATTACACCAGCAGATCAGCCTCCTGGGACGTGATACTAAGGTTTAGGCCACACCTATTTTTTTTCATTATTTTCCCAACACTTTTTGTAATCGGCTCCCTTTGTCTGTCTGTCACCTCCGAACGGTTGTGCCGAAATTCGCTAAAGTTGGTGGTCATGACCACCACATGGCACAGGTGTCAGAGCAGTTTCATTTTTGGCCCGCCCCTTGTGGCAGGATCAAAACGTCAAATACCAAGAAATGCAAAAACGTTTTAAAATGTGCCCATAATTGCATTTCTTCACATTTTTTTTTATGAAACTTGGTATATACAATGAGCATTGGGGGACGTATGACATATTTTTTGGATTTGTCTCCTGATTAATGCCACAGAGGGTGGTGACTTTGGGTCACATGGGTCAAAACGGAAATTTGATATTGAGTCATTCCTCGTGGAACTTTTTGCCATTTTTTAACTTTGCTTTAGGTGGGATTTGCGATGGCATGCCATCGACTTTGCCCTAGTTCATTTGGCTTTGAGTTTTTCTTATCGGCAGAGTTACAGTAAACCTCCACTCATCTTCAACTCCACTCATCGCTGTGTGATGTCTTTAATTTCTTTGACTTCTGTTTAATTCGACATGAAATCTCATGGAATAACTTTGTCTTTTGCAAACAAAAATGTGCAGATTATCAAAGCTCCATTTTAAATTTGTGAAACATATGACTCCAGAAAACCGCTTTTTATTAATTCTATAATTCTATAAAAACTCCTCTTATAACCCATTCTTAATGTGCCATTGGAAACATCCATAGAGAACTGTCCATGGAGATAGCTGCCTGTGGCTCATGCCTATGACCTTGTAAGTTGTATGTGAAGGAGTGAATATAATTTGGATGCTTATTCTGTTCAAAGGAATAACAGTACTTTGATATTTTTAAGCTGCTGGGCAGTAACATTCTCACTTTCACTATTGCCAGCTCTCATGCTTTGTATTTTTCGGTTATGATGATTGTACATGGGTTGTTCAAAAAGTACGAACGAGATAATCGCAATCGTCTAATACATGCCGATGTTCATTAATTTTTCAAGAAATAAGTATCGGTAATTTGGAAGGAAATCTATTTTGTGTGTGTGTGTGTGTGTGTGTGTGTGTGTGTGTGTGTGTGTGTGTGTGTGTGTGTGTGTGTGTGTGTGTGTGTGTGTGTGTGTGTGTGTGTGTGTGTGTGTGTGTGATTTTTGGTATGAATTTGACTGTTGTGATTATCTCATTCGTGGAACCTTTCGAATGTTCAATACAGTATACATTATCATCCCACCATACATAATTGCTGGTTCAAAAGTCAACCTACACACATGAAGTGTTTCACCATTTTAATGGAAATTTGATGAATGAATGACTTGGCACCGTGGGTGGTGTGATATGCTTCAGAACCCCCCCCCCACCTCCCCTTCACCTTCCTCCTCAAAAAACTGAACAGAAGGAAATGGAATAAGACCATCGAGTTTGTTTTAGCCATTTGGTAGAAAACCACATTTGCTTTTAGTATATTTATTTTGGGGTTTATGTTGAACATCAAATTTTTAATATTAGAAGTCTCAAAAAAACAACAAAACATGACACCATAATGTGTCCTGTTTGGAATGATTTTCAAATTTGTGACTTTTCCCTTTATTTAGTTAATTTGTGAATGTTGTAAAAGACATGTGAAATGAGGTCAATGGAAGGTTCATTTATTTTCTACTACTGATTCCAGATGAAACAGTCTTATAAAACTAGAAGAGTTTTCGAAAATATTTTGTTTATAGACTTTATGCCATTTTATAGTTTTTCTTCAGTTTTCTAAAATAAATTTGTAAAGAAGGTTGCTTTATTTATCAATTTTCTGATTCTCATCATCTACTCTGATCTGATTTTTCCCACAACCTTGATTTTTGGTGCAACATGTTAGTGTTTCTATGGGGATTTGGATGACCTGGCGGTGCCCATGACCTCCACAGTCTCATTATGGCAGGAATTTAGAATTTGGCCAGGATAGCAGCACTAAATTGCTTACTCTTTTCAGGAGTTCAATAATGTCCACCAGCAAGTTCTAGTAGATGGGAAAATTACTTATAAATGTTCCTCCATAGGATGGCACACTCATTAATGAAGTCTTGCATGTAAAGTAATGGGATGACTGTTTCAAGTAGTGTCAATAAAAGAATGCAGATTAAACGGCCCAAAGGCCAGTGCATTCCATCTGAGCTGTCTTTTTGCAATTCCTACCTTCTCTGTGGCTGTTTTCCCAAAGATACTGCACATTGGCATGTACAGTAAAGGCGTGAGTCTAGCTCACTGCCGCGTGACCATTGTTGACCGCAGATGGGCCACAGCAGTTCTCTTAGCAGGAGATTTGTGAGCCAGTATCTGCAGCATAGTATGTAAGCTGCCTAGATTGTGGTTATACCAACTGCTATAACCTTGGTGATACCTTGAATTGTCAGACAGAGGGCAGAGTTGTGGCTCTGAGTAATCTCCACTCAACATCTTCGTGGAGATAAGTTTAATCGTTATCCAATATTTGTGTGGCTATCACCCATTACTGTCTGTTTGAATGTGCTCGATCATGTCAAAGCTCTGAAGCTGAGCATCATTAAGTGTGGTTCGTACTTGCAAGGAAGACCTTCCATGGAAGTTTGAGTGTTGTTGATTGAAAGACTAGTACATAGCTTGGAGAATAGTGTGTTCACTTCTGAGGTGTCTGTTCTGGATTAATTCCCCAGTGGAGTGAGGAATTGACCGCAATTACCATTAGATGGTGCAGTGCCAGCAGGTGGTGTTGCATCTCCTAGCATGGTGTCATTTGCATTGTAACATTAAATTGGCTTTCATATGCATGAACAAAGGGCAAATTTATGTTGTGCAGGCTAAAGATCCCATGTCATCTCTCAAAAAGAGTAGGCCATTGTGATTAAAGGGGATAATAAAACTGAGTTATAAAATTATATGGGTAAGTTGAGAGAAAGTTAATTGTAATCTACATTGTAAAGAATGGGGTTAATAAAGAGAAGGGAAGTTGATGTATTAAGATAATGGGAGTGTGGGCACAGCACAGGTGTGATGCAATAAATGGCCTTCTGTGACTAACTTTCCTTGTATATCCCTGTACAAGTGCTGCCCCATTATCTGGCTCTGTACGGTAATGGTATGTGTGTGTGTGTGTGTGTGTGTGTGTGTGTGTGTGTGTGTGTGTGTGTGTGTGTGTGTGTGTGTGTGTGTGTGTGTGTGTGTGTGTGTGTGTGTGTGTTGGTGGGGTGATGTGGGGGGGGGGTGCCAGCAGCTTCAACGAGGAAATCTTGTCATCGTGTTGACCCTTCCCATATCGGTACCTGCACTTACAGCAGGTTTTCTCGACCCTGTTTGCAGAGATCAATGTTTTTTTAAATGTTACTATTTTTTACAGGCTCTAAGGCTCGTGGAGGTGCTGTGACACAAATCATGCACACAGGCAAACAGGTACACGATGACACCAGACAACTTTCACAGAAACCCAGCCACTGAGATTAGGCGGTGACATCACGTCCCATGGCACTCTGGGTACAAGCGATACCATCTTTATGATTACCTTGCTCTGCTCACTCAGCAGAGCAATCAAGGAGGAATTGTACATTTATTTACTTCCACTGAGGGTGCATTTACATATAACGTATTGTGACGTCCACGGGACTTGAACAGTCCCGCCAACGTAGAATGAGCCGAAACGATGGAGGCGGTTTATTTATTTATAACCCAAACATGGCGGTTCTAATCGCTCTACCGCAAACGGGACGAGGAAGGTGGCACGAGTCGCTTTTCACTGAGTTGATGATGTTTATTTGTTTTTATTATTAACCAGAAATAACAAGACTCGGCAAGAAGAGGGATCCGGGGCGATTCGACGGGATGGTGTGGGATCGGGCGTGGGGAAAACACAGACAATTCCAATGAATATACAGATCTCAAACCCTCTAAGGCGCCAAGTTCACACACACACACACACACACACACACACACACACACACACACACACACACACACACACACACACACACACACACACACACCGTAGCTATTTCTGGTGGTCAGGCTGGACCGTGATGTGGACGCAACTGTCCCTGGATCAGCGTCGGACGAGCTGGCCTTGCTCTCGTCAGGGGAGGGGGGGGGCAGGAGAAACCGTGGTGCTGTCGACCTCCTGGTCCTGGCCCAAGTCCGCTCACAGCCGCCAGGGAACCAGTTCTGGCGCCAAATTGCGAGCAGGAGAGGGAGGCAGGTCCGCCCGCCGTTCGACCCCGTACTCCGAGTCAGCAGAACCCCAGAGCCAACCAGGGTGAGGCACGAGGCTCAGCAAGGCTCCAAGACACGATGAAGAACACAATCGAATCAGCACAACAACAAGCACGCTCTCCACGCAACAGCCTCCACACCCAAAAAAACACGATCTTTTTGTCCCGATCTTCTTCCTCTTCCTTTTCAACCCCGAACAGAACCTTTTTATCCTTGGTCCTCGTCACTTCCAATCGAGCCGTTTTATTGGCCCACCGCCGTCGCCTTCCACCAATCGTGATCACGGGGCGGAGCCATCCGCAGCACTGTCCTGTGATGTCACGGCCAGCCTCCAGAGAATACCAAAAGGGGTTTACGCAGACACACTTACCCTATCCCGTGTCCCTATCTAATTACGTGACAATTATCATTTCCCCCTTGAAGAAATGAACATTTACTAGACAACTTATCACCACTGAATTGCTACTTATTACATCGAGATCCTGGTAAACTCGAACAGCATGGCATACCTAATTAAACATCCTAATTACCCTTTGAATGCATACCCCCCCTCAAACGTAACACTGCCCCCTCCTCTGGTACCGCAGCTCCTGCAAGGTATATCACAGGCGCTACCGTACCAGCCTTAACACTTACTGACTCACACCTAATTAACCTAACGAAATAAAGTAGGAGGGGCAATGGGCAGCGAGTCGCAGCTAACTTACCTATCCTGCTTAATGTACGGCCCTTATGGCCTTATCCTCGCCTAAACAATCATTCGTTTTTTTTTTATTTTTTATTTTATTTTTTCTTATCACATGAGAGCACTGAGCGAAGTTGCACTCCATCTTCTGGATCATCGCTCTTGCCCAACATTCTTCCAGTGATCTGGGGAGGGGAAACAAAAGGTTCCACAAAAACACAACACTTATACTTTACATTCCTACTCTAAGCCTTAACGACACTATTCACAGGATATTTACACTTGACCGCCTCCCCCAGTGGATGCTAATAGACCCAGCATTACCTGGGGAGCCAATTTTCAAATTTGCTTGCCCCAAAATTATGCGGACATTATGCCCTTGCTGCACATGTCGAGTTGTGCGGGATCGAGTGGGACTCGTACATCTTCACAACACTCACACCATGGTCATCACATTTCTAGGTCATGGTCCTCATTTTAATCATGCAGGCTGAATCCCGTCGTGGCCGTGGGGTGGGTTACCACAAGATGATGGGGGCATCTCAGGTGCAACCATGCCCACAGGTAAGCTTTAGTCCAACCCAGTCGTTTCTCCGCCCCGCTCCCTTTGATTCCCTCCCCCCTGGTAGCCATCAGCTCTAATCCCGTACAACACTCTGGAAGGGGTCTCACTGGCTCCTCTGGCCTTCCTGGGTCGCCAAGGTCCTACCCGCCTTGGTCGCCCAACCAGACCCTCTCCCAGTTGCCTCCAGACACTGTCACCATTAGCCACCAGGTGGTGAATCTCCTTGAAGGGGGTCGCAATTCCCGCTCACTGTGAGCTTCAGCAATCCCTGTGGACAAGCACATCATCCCCACCCACAAAACGCACATGACTCCCCCACCCCATCGGCCTTACATGTGACACCTGCATTTCTAACACTTCGCCGACCATGACCTTCCCTGTTACCACACCATGTCCAATAAAAAATCAATGTGTGCACCATACATTTCACTTCTTAACTTAAAACAACTCACACAGCACTTCTCACCCGATCCACGCACCAGCCATTGGACAGCCATTTGTGCCCGCTTTGTTACCAATTACCCACTGTCCCGATTGTCACTCTAAAACCCAGCAGAACTTACAAACCCATGCCAATTTTCCCACAATTCATTTTTTTCCACCAAAGGAGGGCACTTCGCCACAACCTCAGCAGCCGAGCATGGCCCTCTATGCTCAGCCCAATCTAGTTTTCCCGACCCCCGACAGTGACCTCCGGACCCGACCTATGAAAGGGCATCTCGGATAGACCTGGCGGTTCAGCAGGAGGATTCACCCTCTCCGAGTCTAAAAGTCTATTGGAGGGTCCCTCCATCGCCGGGTACTGGCAATATCGTTGCATGTGTCCTCTTCGCCCGCACCGGAAACAACTCCCCATAAAAGGCCCCCGTGAGTATCGGTGAAATGTCTCTTCCGGTTCCGGACCCCCTCGGCCATAATTGAATTGCTCTATTGGCTGGGCTGGATCCCGCTGCTTTGGCGCACTAACTACTGGATTACCCTTTATCAAACTTGACAGTTTCTGGCAAATTTCCTGAAACATTTGGGTAATGCCAATTTCTCCCAGCCCCCCTCCCTGATCCTGGATCTCCGCCTGTCGGATCGTCACAGATGGCCTCTCTGGAACCCGACCCGGCCGACTCCACGAGGCCAGCCTGGCCGCGCACTCGGCCGCTCGGTGAACGGTGGGTGGATCCTGTAGCTCCACCAGCGCTTGGACCTCAGGATCAGGAAGAGCAGCTAAAAATTTCTCTAGTGCCAGTCTGTCCCACGCCTCCACTGTAAGGTCCCGATACGCGATCCTGACTGATTGGTAAATGTCCTGTGCCAGCTCCTGCACTGTCTCACCCGGCTTTAATCTGCGGTGCTGGAGCTGGGCCCGCACCAGATCACAGTTTGCCGCGAACCCAAACCGACGGCTCAACGCCTCGCAAATGTGGGAGCTGGTCAACATCCCCTCCGCGATCACGTTTAACACGTCTGCGGCTGGTCCCCGCAACGTTGCCACCAAATTCCCTGTACGTTCCTGCTCATTCCACCCGTTTAGTCGGGAAATGCACTCAAATTGCGTCAGAAAAGCTTCAACGCTCCCTGACCCGTCGAAATTTACCAGGGGGATCACTTTTACGGTGGCCCGCTTCTCAGTTTCCCCCTTGTCCGAATCCAGCCCAGGGATCAAACACCCTTGTGGCTGCGTATCCAATTTCGGAGCCCACTGTGGCCAAAGATGTTTTGTGGTGAGGGTCTCATGGGTCAATTTTGCCTCCTGTTCCAAACGTTGAATGGACCGATTCACCTCTTCCCGCAGGATCTTCTGGGCCCGCACAACCTCCTCCAAGGCTCCGTCGCGAGTTTGTAGCTGCTCCTCAACCAACCCGGACACTCTACTTACAAAAGACGGCTCTACCAGGCCTTTATCCAAAACTTCATCTTGGCTCATAATTTTATCTTGTTCGTCCAAACGAGCCTCCAATCCTTTTACCTCCTCCGCCCAATTCATCCCTTGCTTCCTCAGCTCTCCCCACTCTTCTACTTGCAGCTGCATACGAGCATCCACACAGGCACGATGACGTTCCAGGCTTTCATCCACTTTATCAACCCGAACGTTCGTTGCATCAATTTTATCTACCAATTTTTTTCGTATATTTTCCCCCTCCAATGTAATTTCTACCTTTGTTTCCTCCAATCTATCCTCGAATTTACTTTGTATTTCTCCCAATTTAACATCCACACACTCCTGCATCTCAGTTTTCATTTTCTCCATCTTTTCCCCCAATTCATCCCTCATTAAATCAATCCGTGCACCCAACTGTTCCCCCATTACCCCCAATTGATCTGTCATTTCTGCCCCCTGTGCCGTCATTTTTGCCATTTGTGCCGTCATTTCTGCCCTCTGTGCCGTCATTTCTGCCCTCTGTGTCATGAATTGATTTGCCATTTGTACCGTCATGTCCGCTATTAAACGTTCCAACAGTGTCTGCATCGTCATCGCGCCGGTTTCCGGCGCTGCCGGCTCCGTTACTGGCGATGAAGCACGGTCCACGCTCGGAATGGGGGAGGTTCCAACCCTACCCCCGTCTCTCCCTTCTTCCCCCGACTCGCTGCCAGACACGTGGCCTTCCTCCTCAAACATCTGCACATCCGCCATGGTGCAGAAGTCCCGTTTGCCACCAATTAATTTAAATTTGAAAAATCCCGCCAAAATTTTCCCGCGCTCGCGCGCTTTTCTGTTGTAATTTTATATTCCAATTCGTGGCGAGATTTTAATCTTGGTATATTCTCCCGATACCAAATATAATTTAGAGGGGTTCGAACATCCAACACCCTGACACCAATGTGACGTCCACGGGACTTGAAGTCCCGCCAACGTAGAATGAGCCGAAACGATGGAGGCGGTTTATTTATTTATAACCCAAACATGGCAGTTCTAATCGCTCTACCGCAAACGGGACGAGGAAGTTGGCACGAGTCGCTTTTCATTGAGTTGATGATGTTTATTTGTTTTTATTATTAACCAGAAATAACAAGACTCGGCAAGAAGAGGGATCCGGGGCGATTCGACGGGATGGTGTGGGATCGGGCGTGGGGAAAACACAGACAATTCCAATGAATATACAGATCTCAAACCCTCTAAGGCGCCAAGTTCACACACACACACACACACACACACACACACACACACACACACACACACACACACACACACACACACACACACACACACACACACACACACACACACACACACACACACACACACACACACACACAAAAAAACGTAGCTATTTCTGGTGGTCAGGCTGGACCGTGATGTGGACGCAACTGTCCCTGGATCAGCGTCGGACGAGCTGGCCTTGCTCTCGTCAGGGGAGGGGGGGGCAGGAGAAACCGTGGTGCTGTCGACCTCCTGGTCCTGGCCCAAGTCCGCTCACAGCCGCCAGGGAACCAGTTCTGGCGCCAAATTGCGAGCAGGAGAGGGAGGCAGGTCCGCCCGCCGTTCGACCCCGTACTCCGAGTCAGCAGAACCCCAGAGCCAACCAGGGTGAGGCACGAGGCTCAGCAAGGCTCCAAGACACGATGAAGAACATGATCGAATCAGCACAACAACAAGCACGCTCTCCGCGCAACAGCCTCCACACCCAAAAAAACACGATCTTTTTGTCCCGATCTTCTTCCTCTTCCTTTTCAACCCCGAACAGAACCTTTTTATCCTTGGTCCTCGTCACTTCCAATCGAGCCGTTTTATTGGCCCACCGGCTTTGCCTTCCACCAATCGTGATCACGGGGCGGAGCCATCCGCAGCACTGTCCTGTGACGTCACGGCCAGCCTCCAGAGAATACCAAAAGGGGTTTACGCAGACACACTTACCCTATCCCGTGTCCCTATCTAATTACGTGACAATTATCATTTCCCCCTTGAAGAAATGAACATTTACTAGACAACTTATCACCACTGAATTGCTACTTATTACATCGAGATCCTGGTAAACTCGAACAGCATGGCATACCTAATTAAACATCCTAATTACCCTTTGAATGCATACCTCCCCCTCAAACGTAACAGTATGCGTAATGAAAAATAAAACCTCTCCTCCTTCCCCCAACAACCTCAAACCCATCAAGAACATTGACTATCCGTCAACTCCCTTTCTGCCATTCTCCTCCCAATTTCCTTTTCATTTTCTCCTTCCTCTTCCTCAACTCCACTCTCCTTTTTATCCATCCTCGTAAACCTCCACTTTTTTTTCTAAATCATATTTTCCTCAGTTATCCTTTTCCACAAATATTCATGATATTGTTGGGAATTCGTGCCCACCGGCGTGCAAGCGGCCACGTAACTCGAATCGCGGCACGTCGCCCAACGGACGGACAATTCCGTCATGACCCTCTCGGACTAACGCCGGGAACTAGTCATGGGTGGGTCTTTCGACCTCACCACGATCGTGCCAATCGGCCCCCCGCGTGGGATAGGGTTGTTCGCCAAATTCGACCTACCTAAGTACCCACACGGAGGGTATACCGGGCGATCGCACCTCGCCGCAGGTCGACTTCGGACACGGGCCACTTTAAGCGACCCGTTCCGTACTATCGGGATAACCGAGCGGTGTTATCGTCAACCTCGACAGTTCTGATTAATTATTGGGCGTATTTAGCCCACTACCAACCCTTTACGTGAAGTAAGATGGCGATTCAATTAAAGAAAAGACGAAGCGAAGCGGGAAAAACAGTTCAACATGAGGCACATTTATTCCGCGGCACACGGAGAGCAGACATATACAATTACAACAATTATGCACCAAAAGCAACTGCAAAAGAAACACAACAATGCAGATCTACTACCGACTATGCGAGCACACGGCAACACTTACACAGTTTTACTTTACAGACGGCGCCGACAACACATATACTCAAAAGCAAAAGAAAAAGGCCACCCTCAACTACAAGTGGGCAGACGTGGTCTGTGGGCGCGAGACCGGGCGGAACCTACCCGTCTTGTGATGAGCCGCAAATGTCACGGCGGTGCCCCAACTCCGCGCTCCTCCACGGGTTTCGTTGGCACTGCTTGGAATGGGGTGGGAACGGGGCCCCCTTTCCGCACTATCTCAGCGCGGGGGGGAAAGAGGGGGAATTGTTGATGCTCTGGGGAAAGAGGATAGCTGGCTTGCTTGGGTCCCGCGACGAGCGCCTCCACTGCGACCTCGACCGCGCTCCCGGCTTCACCTCTCTGCCGCTCCCCGACAGGCTCCGAACCTTGACAGACTGACTCTCCTCCAGACCCGTCTTGACTGCTGCTGCCACACTCCGCCGCCGCTACACCTCTCCAACTCGCCCGAGCCCAAAACTCCGCCGCTGCGACACTTCGCCGCCGCCACACCTCTCCAACTCGCCCGAGCACAAAACTCTGCGACTGCCTCCAACTGCTTCCGACCCAAAACTGACTGAATTCGCCCCGCGCTCGGCGCTTTATAGTGCGGCAGGAGAACCCATATGCAAATTTCCGGATCACGATGAGCTCGGGGGCGGAGCCACACTCGCCCATTGGACGGAGGAAAAGTGGGCGTGAACCTCCCCTGATCCTCAAATTTGCATATATCGATTCTACTCCGATGCGCCTGGAGGCGGGGCCAAATCACCCCGTGCTTGCTGATAGGACGGAACAGAAGTGGGCGTGTATCATTCCTGATCCGACTTCCCCTCGGAAAGGCCGCTCTTTGTACCCGCGGCTCAGCGCGTGCCCTGTACGAGGCCAGGACAGCCTGACGCTCGGTGCCCACAAGCAGCGCGGGAACGGCCGCAGAAGGAGAGGCGAAGGTGGTGGAGGGCCTAAAGTGGCGGTGATGGCCATGGCGACGCTTGGAATGGCGGTGATGCGATGTTTACGGGAGCGAGCCATGACGGTAAAGGTCGTGGCTGTTGGCGTTGTTGTTGTTGTGAAGCTGTGTTGTGGTCGGTGGTTGTTGTGTGATGGCGGTTGAGACGTGGTTGGCTCAAAATAAAGATAGAACAGAAAAACGGCTATCTTAAAGGGTCGCAGCCCGAATGAATCATTTATTCCCTCTAAACAACGGGTTTGGGGCTAACTACACATGTACTTCCAGAGATATCTCACCTATCTGAATCACCTATCACCTATCACCTATCTCACGGGACCTGAATGGTGGTTTGCGAATTTCCTCAACCAAAACAATATGTATATGGCCCTTTACCCCTTGTGCAGAGCACAAGGCGGGGTTAAGCAATACGTGACTCAAAATGAGGAGGTATTCGCTCTACCGCGTACCCTTCTAGTGTTAAAAATGTGTTCCTCAGATCACAAAGTGTTGCAGGAAGACCATGCTATTGCAGTTTATTTCTTCATCTGAAATTATGCCTTTCTTTGACATACTCTCTTCAATGTACATTGAAATAGAGGGTGTGCATGTGACATCACCACATTTGCGATCCGTCATCTTGGAGTATAAGTAAACAAAGCGAAACCGCACATGGACTGCATCATGGTGTTTATATTTGTTTAAATATGAGTTCAAATGGTGAATTTTTGCAGTGTATTTTGGTGTAGCAATTGTGCCAAATGGGAAGATTGGTTGTCGTATTATGGACTGTCTAAAGATATCAAGATTTTGACATGGAGGCTTGACTTGGAGTTATGAGGGAACTTCAAGAGAGATTCAGAATGAGATTCTCGCAACAGTGTAAGAAAGGGCAAATTTGTCTTTTATTTCTCAAAATCTAATGATGTATCGATGATATGGAGGTAGCACACTTATCTTTGAGCTGTCTTGTCTGTTGGAAAGAAGATGCTTTTTACAAAATTCCACATGATGACCTGTAAAGTTTAAGGAATTAAAAATATCAGTGATTCTTCTTCTTTTTATGCCGTTCATTACTGCGAGTAGCATCATTTGCTGGGGTGCACCTGTGCCACTGATGCAGTGCCACCTGTAGGTTTGAGCAGGAATTAAGAATTTGTTCCGGGTGCCAGTGATGGCTCGCCTACTCTTCATAAAGGACACCTTTAACATCCACAAACTAAGCTGACAGATAGGACACACAGTTTAACATCTATCCTGGGGACGGCACTCACGTTGATGAACCACAAAGTAAGTGATTGAGGAGTGATTGGCACTTTATTTATTCGCTCCATCTGATCAGGTGAAGAATAGGATTCTTTCCTTTTTGATGATGTCAGAAAAAGAGAGGGCTTTGATTTGTGTTTTTTTTTTGTTTTTTTAAAGATCGTGACAATTTGCAAAAGAAACGCTCATGTTACTTTTATTTTTTCTTTGCCACTAATGATATCATGCACACTGTGTCTGACAGCTCTTCATTTCAAAGTACAGTCCTGGGGAAAGTGACTTTATTGTGAAACCAATTGTGACGCTAAATTGTCATCACTGGAGGCATTTGGGCTGATGTCAAGTGATTGCAAAGGATTAGTAAAAAGGGGTGAATCACATGGGCACTTTGCACACATACATCCTTTGTATTCGTTTGTTGTCTCGTGTTCTACACATGATTAATGATGTTGGCTTTTTATGCATGATTAATGAGGCAATGGAAGCTGTAAAATCAAACTGTAGTATGAAGTTGTATTGCATTTGGTGTTTGTCAAAGGAGTGGCAACTCTGATTCCCTTCGTGGAGCTCACTCATATGCACCCCCAAATGTATATATTATGTTGTGCTCATTACCTTTTTTTCTCTTCTTTAATTTGGGAATTATAATTGACCTGCAATTGCTTTGCATTGTGATCCTTTGCATTGTTTCATGTCCAATTTGGTCTCCATATTTCTTTTTTCAGCAGTTAACTCCAGCTGACGAGAGTAATATGGAAAACCATGGAATACCTTGCTATGCTATCGTTTTAAAAGATTTTGAAGGTTAAACACAGCTTTATTGTTTGTGTGTTAAATAATTTATTGCGCCAAATTTGACCTTTTCCGTAATTTGTCTCACCAAGCCTTTCCCACCACCCCTGTCCCCCCACTATCTAGTTTATCATTTTCTATGGTTTCTTCTTTCCCATTCATTTTTCTCTGTTCCACATTTGGTGGAGAATTTTTTTTTGTTCCGAGCATTCCTAGAACTGTGATCATTGTTATATTCCAGCTAAATGCTGCATTATGTTTTCATAATTGGAGCGTCTACTTCAGCCCTTTTGCCTGTTCAATCGAATGTATTCTTCTTTTGTTATAGTACAGTATTTCTCTTGTGACATAATGCCTGTAAAGCTTTGTGCGAGAGTCCCGTAAGATCGTACAAAGCACAAGAGGTTTGAAGAACTGCATTCATTTTAAAACTCAAAAGTTACTTCTCAATACACATGATTGACATGCTTCATCATTCTTTTTTTATGACAAAGGAGATGATGAGCAATGATCTGGGAAAAAATGATGCCTGGTTATGAATACCTTTATAGCCATTAATAAATCTACCTGGGCTACACTGTAAACCAGCCTATTTCAGTCCACTGAAGAATGACAGCCTCCCTCAACTCATATCCAGGGCTCTTTGGCAAACTCGCAGCGCTTGCCAAGTGCAAACTGACAAGAGTGAGCAATCATGGGAATCAAACCCACTCCAGTTAGTGGATAAATAAACGAGTCTTTAATGACTTGACCAAACAGTCAGCTCCTTTATCTGATCATCCCTTAACATATTAACAAATGCCGTATCCAAGAGAATCCAGCAAAACTACACCGTAGACAGGATTTGGAATTGTTAATCGCATGATGCCTAGTTGTCTTGCTGTTTGTGAAGTTTCAGCTCCACAAGTTTAAAATGTTTAATGATTAATGTTTAATCAAGAGTGAGATGGAGATGCATTGTTTTATTGAAGGCCTGGAGGTAAGAGCGGGCTGGACAGTTGAGAAGCAGGGATATACACATCCGAGCAAACTGAGACAAATGAGTGGTAATGAACAGTACTTGGGAAAACAGAATAAGAGAGGGTCAGTAGATGTAAGTTGGTGATCCTGTGAAACTTAATCCTCCACCAAATAAAGGTTATTCTTTATGAGATGTGCAAATCGTGACAAAACAGCAAGCAGGGCATCTCAGGTTCTTGAAAAATTGTCAGGGATGAAATGGGTTTTTTTTTGGTATACCAAGTCGAGGCTCATGGAGGACCAATGACATCGAATGGATCAGGATGTAATATGATATGACAAAAGAAACAGCAGAAAGAAAGTGGGGAAACACACCAACAGTAGGGTTGAGGGGCAAAATAGAGGGAGACATGGAAAAATAAAGGATGTGGGGGGTAATTTGTAGAAAGGGAGGATGCACAGGGTGGACAAGGTGGTCAAGTTAGGCATGGGAGAATGCACCGGAGCAGCACGTTGCTGCATCCACTTTCCGCCGGAACTCCATTGGCCTCCATCTGGCCATCCCCCTCAGACTTTGGCCCTCCTGCATAGGTACCGACATTGCCACACCCCATGATCCAGTGAATCCATGACACCCCAGGCCCGACCCAGACATATATTGATCTCTGGCGCACAGCATGCTGAGACATGAATATCACTGCCAAGGAAAGTGAATCTCTCCATGACCTCAACATCCTCACCACGAACAGGTACAGACAAGACAGCAGCATCCAAGATGTCAATGAAAGCCTGGATCTTAGTTTTGACCAAGAAAACCCATAATCCAATAGTTTTGACCAAGAAAACCGATAATCCCAGTGGCTCCAACTCCTCATTCAGCTTCTTGAGGGCCCACATCAGGATATCCAGCATCTCCCCAAAGATGATGGAATCATCAAGCTCAGAGATCTTGACATTCTCAAACAATGCACCGTAACTTGATCTGAAAGACACCCCCCCCCCCAGAATCCAGCCCGTGCAAGCGCTGAAAGGTTTGGTGGCCAGTCCACAGCCGTGTCAAACTCCAGTAACAGCTGGAAATAAGTCAGAGATGGAACCACCTCACCTCACAGCACTCTCGGTACCACCTACAGTTCAGAAATCAAATTGATCAGTTTTAGCACTCCATGAAGACCAGGAATCCTCCTCCACAGTCCCAAATAACTGAATTGAATGCTTTGTGCAGATTGACATAGACTGTGAGCAGCCCCTGCCAAAACTCTCATCTGAGTTCAGTGAGGACTATAAGAGCAAAGGATATGGTCAATCGTCGACCTCTTTGGTATAAAGCCCGACTGCTCTGAGCGCTGTTGCTCAAGCAGAGGGTAGCGAACCCGATCAATAATTATCCAAGCAAAGACCTTGCCTGGCACTGAGAGCAGATCACCCTGAGATAACTGCTGCAGTCCTGGTGATCACCTTTCCTTTTCCAGAGAGAGACAAAAAGGCCCCTCTTCCAGTCAATTGGGATGATTCCTGTGTTTCATCAAGCGAGATAATTACACCCCTGACATCCGACTCAACAACTAGTGGGTCAGCCGGGTACAAATGCTCAAAGTAACTGGCACAGCAGGCCTTCACTTCGGACTCCTCTGCCAAGAGCCCACCACTCTCCGCTCCAACAGCAGTACACCGACGGACGGGCTTGAAGGAACACAGTGCACGAAGTCCTTTGTAAGCAGGACAAGAATCACTTGACCACAAGTGATGCTCCACCCCTTCACAGGTTCTTCACTAATAGGCCTTATTGTCCACCCTCAGTGCATGTACAGTTTTATGCCTCAGCTCCCTGAACAGCTCAGCTCTGCCATGAAGCCTGGTGTTGCGACTCTGGTCAATAGTATCCAGTGTCCCTTGGCAGACAAAGTTTTTCTTCACCTGATGCTGGGTTCCAGGACATCCACCGGCAACATCAAAGATGGTAATCTTAAGGCACTCCACAACTCTTCAGAATTCCCCAAAACAACCCCCCCCTCAAATCCCTACTCAGCCTGTTTGCAAACTCCTCAGCTACCCTCTCATTTCTTTAGCTTGTCAACAATCTGCCTCAGCTGGGATGGTACCATTTCCTAGATTTAAGATGTAACTTCAGAGTTGCAGCAACAAGCCTCTGGTCAGCATTGAGGAACTGAGCACTCCAGTCGATCCTGCAGTTCTGGATCATCCTCCAGTGACCACCAACGAGCACATGGTCAGTCTCCTTTGCCACGTTACCAGCGTTAGAATACCAAATCCAGCAATGAGCATGTGGGCATTGAAACCTTGAACCAGCCACCCAAAGGCCATGATTTGCAAAGTCAAGGAACTTGGTGCTATTCTGGTTCACAGTTCCAGACTAATGGGGACCAACACATGCCTCGTAATCATCCATATCAGTTCCAGTACATGCATTGAAATCCCCCAAGACTGGAAGAGTACCTCACTTGGAGCACTGATCAACCAGACTTGACCGTGGCATAGAATGCGTCCTTCACAGTGAGATCATTCGCCTCAGTTGGAGCAAATGCAGAGACCAGAGAAACGACACCCAAGGAGTGATGAATCCTTTGTCTCATAATACACTCGTTGACCGGTGTTACCTCAATTATCATTGGAGTCAGCTTCTTGGACACAGCTCCACAACTCATTGGGCATGGTAACCATCAGTGTGACCACACCAATAGTCTGTGTAATTACCCGCTATGATCTCACCACTATCTGGTCTTTGAACCTCAGAGAGTGCTGCAATACCAATGTTAAAATGCTTGAGCTTAGATGATAACAGAGACATGTAATCATCCTCTCTTAGGGATAGGACATTCCAGGCACCTACCTTAAGGGACCCCCTCAGGTTAACCCAAGGAGACTGCCGTCTGGTGGATGACACCTCAGCACCACCCTGACACACACTACCGCAATCCAACCTGGGAAGGTTACCCCATGTTTTTCCTCCTATCATAAAAGAGTGGGGGGTCCCGAAGGCTTTGTGAAGGGCAGCTGCACAGGAGGTACTCCCAAGGAGTGGGTTTTCAGTTTTCTTTGCTTTTTTTAGTGTTTTGCGGAGTGAAGGGTTTTACAGTGGCCAGAGGCCAAATCCTGTCACCATCCTCCTCATAAAAAGTAACCCAACTGCAGGAGGACGTCCGCAGACACAGTTGGGCACGAGGTGTGGATGGCCGTTGGTTCACAAGGAGCTCCTGGGCCCTTTGACAGGTTTTGTTTTTAATCCTGCTGGGTGTCCATAATCATACAACCGCCTCATCAGAAAACCTGGTGGGGGAGATAGTTTAGTCACTGATAACCCAATCATGAAACAGGTTCGAATAGGTTTACATGGTACCTGTTGCAAGCACAGATCTAATCTGCCTTGACCTGAAAATTTGGCCCAAACAGCTTAATCAATCGACATGAAACTTCACAATTGTGATCTAGTCGTGATGCGGAATATGTTTTAAATTTCAACTTGATCGGACACATGGTCTGGAAGGCAGAATTATTGTTTTTTAAAAAAATCTGAATTATTAATTTTTTTAAATATTTTTTTGCAAAAAGGCTCACTTGGCTGTGCTTGGATGGGTTTGAGGGTAGAGGAGTAGCAGCTGAAAGGCGAATCCTATGCAGGTTCCTGATGACTTCATTTTTGCTTTTTGCTTGTTCGGGTTCCTTTTGGTGACTTCAATGCAGAACTGTACCTCTTTGGTCTCCCATTTGATTTGAATTGAATTTTGTTTTAATCCCATTATAATGTCAATTGAATAATAATTAAAAACATCGTGGGTCAGCGTCAGGTGTCCAATCAAAATAGGACATCTTGGAACCCGGTCATCACTGCCAGCAGTTATAACGTGCCAGTTCTAATTATGTCTCTTATTAATTACGTAACACACCAGTACACCAACGCCCCGTAAAAAAAAAAAACACGCAAAACTGCACAAACACCACACAAAACAAGTTCTGGCAAGGGTCTGCAATTCTGATTGCTCTTTCAAGTTCATACATGTTTTTTTTTTTCAGGTATTCCTGACATGTGAACCTTCTTCAACGAAAACTGATGAGCTTGATCTCCTCAGTTATGAATAAAAAGGTTTATTTGGAAGAATTGTTTCTGCATTATTCGTAATTCATCTAAATGTGACATTATTGGTAGGGGTGAATACTTTTGCAGGTGTGGAAGAAAATAATTATATTCATGTACTCTCAATTATAATTGTTGCTGGTGCTTTATAAATTTAATTTTTATGCTCCAATCAAATTGGCTGTCAGTAATGTTTCTCCTTACCCAAGAGTCTTTTGACCTACATATTGATAAAAGGAATGTCTTACTATGAAACAGGGTGACCTGGTTGATAACACTGCAACTTTTGCCATGATTATGTCATTTTCTCTTTCACCCAGTGGACACGTATTGCAGTTTGAGTTATTTTGCCTAATGCTTATCAACTAACCCTGTAGTTGAGTGGCCAATGTCTCCCCTCCCTTTCTTTGGCATGTCAAGTTGTGTATAAGAAGAATTGCCTCGGGCTTTTGTTTCAGTGAAGTCCATTTGAATGTTTCAGTCAAGCATTCAATGTTCTTCCTCCGTATATATGAAATTAAAGATTCTCCTATGGTATGCTAATCCAACTTGTGGAAATTGAGTTATTTTCCATGACATAGGCCACAGTAAAGTTGGAACCCAGGCTAGACATCCTGTCAGTATATATACCTCTGTACACTCCAAGAGAGTGGCGTGTCCCGAGAGGTCATGAACGCCAACTGCAACCCTTAACTCAGGCCAGATCTTCGCACCCAAAGTTGGTTTACCATACCAGAGAATCGAGCATGGCAGATGGGGAATCGTGCCAGAGACTATGCCGCATTTTATTTTTTGGCCAAGCTCACCAATGCTGGATTTTGTGAGCTACCATACCATTGGGAACTTGGATCAATTGCCCAACGCGAATGCTATTCAGACCCATTCACTTCTGGTCCGGGTTCTTGAGTGACGGTGGCTGGTTCTTTTCAGTGTCTCTGCCAACTTTCTCAAAGATAAGTATTCCGGTTGTTTGTCGCATTTTTACTGTTATTTAGTTTTCTCTGTGTTTACGGTGTGTTTCTAGTTCAGTTTTGTGTTAAAACTTGTGCAAATTGGTAAGTATTCGCTGATCTTTTCATATTGAGTTTCCTTGAGGCCTACCCTTCTTCTCCTCATATGTGTTCACGTTCTTGTTGTATTTTCTTATTATCCCCTTCAGTTTTTAATTTCTCCACTGTAACTCCACTACTACTTCAATTTCCTCCCAACAATACCCTCTGTTTCATGTCTTTAATTATCAAAAAAAGATGAATGGAAAATCATTCATAGAATCAAAATTCAAAAATCACTCCATAGTGATACTTGGCAAAGGTAGGCAAAGTAGAATGGCACTCAGCAAAGGACTTCTGCAACTCATTGGGACTGACACAATCTGTCAACTTCCTGACCCGGATCTCAACCAATGGTACTTCATCTCTTCTGGGCTTGATTTTGACCAACTTCCCAGAAAATGTCTGCTGTTCTTTTGCTCCAATCGTCTCATCTAACCATATGCTTGTGAAAGCGGTCATCTCTGGCCATTATTAGAGAGTGACCTCAGCGCCGACATGTCTGGCATTTCATTCAGGCCAACTGGCAGGGTCTTCAAGCAGCCATAAAACTTCTCGGCTGGTTTCGCATTTCTCCTCTCACCGACATCAACTCATCCTGGGAGTTTTTTTTTCAAAGAAATTTGCTCTCTCTCGTGCACAGATTTATTCCATCTCGTCTTCAGTTATCATACCCTTTCTCCCACGTATGTTACACTGAAGCTTGTGGTGAGGCTGTTGTCGTGAAACAACTTGCCTTCTCCTCGTGGAAGGCAAGTCCTCCTGAAGGCAATCTCAGTTCCTTCCACAAAGCTCAGAACAAGTTTGTGTCTACCCTCAGGAGAGCCAGGAAACAACATCTTTCTCATCTCAAGTCTGAACTCTCAAACCTGTCTCCCTCCTCGAAATCCAGGTGGTATCGAGTTAAGTCTGTTTTTGGTGTATGTTCCCCCTCCATCCCCTCCCTTATCTCAAATGACTGCACAGCTGACACTGCACGTGAAAAGGCTGAGTGACTGAACTCTGTGTTTGCTTCTAAATATTGTCCTAAACCCATTGCTTTCTGCACCCACTTTTTTGTATACATTGTCGAGGCTCATATGAGAGCTAACACACAACGGACAACAAGGAGGGCATGAGACAAGAGGGGCAGGAGAGGGAAGGACAAAACAGTGGGGAACAGAGACATTAGGAGATATTATGTGGAAGGGACAGGGATATTATGTGGAAGGGGGAACAGACGCATTCCATCTGTGGAAGGGAGAGGGATGGGGGAGGGAACATGGGGTATACAAGATGGACACTGTAGGGATATTCAGGAAGGAAAGCAAGGAATTTGAAGGAGGTGAGTTTGGGGTGGATTAATGGGGGGTAGAAAAGATCGAGGTTTTTCATGGGGGAAGATAAAAGGTGGTTCAAATGGTCCTTTTGGAGTGACATCGTGAGAGTGTGAGATTTGACCGGATTGAAAGACATGTTCCACATGTTGGCCCAGTTTGTGATTTTACCCAGATCTGCAGAGAGCGAAGAAGCTGCTGCTTGCTGGTCTGAGAGATGACAGATGGTGGAATCATCAGCAAAGAGATAAGAGGATTTTCCGATGCATATGGCTCTGATTTCATGTCTGGCATTGAGTACCTCTATCCATTGTTGCAAGAGCAGAAGCAGCATATCCAGGTTAGAGTGACCTCGTCTGAAACCAAATTGATGATCGGAAATCAAGCCATTGGAGAAGAGCAACGATTTAATGTCTGAAGTAATGATGGATTCCATAACAACTTACCCCGTCGCACCCAGCTGTTCCTGGACTCTGTCCTTTTCTCCTGACAAGGTGGAGAGAGAGAGAGCTTCCTGTCAAACATCGACTCAGATTCTGCAACCGGTCCAGACGGCATCAGCCCACCTTTCCTCAAAACCTGCTCTTCTGCTCTTTCTCACCCTCTCTCTGTTCTATTCACCCTCTCATTTACTCAAGGTCGTGTGCCATCTGCTTGGGAATCAGCAAACATTACTGTTCTGCATAAAAAGGTGAAAAAATGGATCCCTGTAACGATAGACCAATCAGCCTGCTCCCAATCAGTGTCACCCCTCCTTGGCTTTTTTTCACAAGATCTTGGCTATTCGTTGCTCACCTTGGCGTCTTAGTTTTCTATAGGTTTTCTTGGCGTATAGGTTTTCTATTATCATCGCTTTTCCGAAACCTTGTGAATTCTTGGCTTTTTTCATTGGCTCACCTTGGCATTTATGAAAATGATGAGTGGTCACACTGCTCCCAATTATATCAGCAAGGTCATGGAATCCATCATCGCTTCCGATATCAATTCCTTCCTCTTCCCCAATGGCTTAATTTCTGAGCATTAATTTGGATTTCGACCTGGTCGCTCTACCATAGACATGCTGCTTCTGCTTTCCCAACAATGGATGGAGGTCGGTCCTA
Organism: Eptatretus burgeri; assembly: GCF_056783735.1. NCBI lineage: Eukaryota > Metazoa > Chordata > Myxini > Myxiniformes > Myxinidae > Eptatretus > Eptatretus burgeri. Next base: position 108,606,760 of record NC_140961.1, on the reverse strand, counting down.
AATGACAAACATGAGATCAGAGCCATCTCCCGAGACATATCGTAAGTGTTTGATATGGTCTGGCATCCTGCACTGCTCATCAAACACTCTTCTTATGGTATCCAAGACAATCTCCACTCATGGCTCACAGACTTCCTCTCCTGTCACAGTCAACGTGTGGCTCTTCATGGAATTCTCTCATCTCCTCTTCCTGTCCAGGCTGGAGTTCCTCAAGGAAGTGTTCTTGACCCTGTACCATTTCTGGTTTTCATCAATGATCTCTCTGACTCTGGAAAATCCTCTTTATCTCTTTGCTTATGACTACATCCTCTGCTGTACCATCTCTCATCCTTCAGATTTGCAGGCAGCAGCCTCTTCACTCTCTGCAGACCTGGATAAAACCACAAGCTGGTCACTTGGAATATATCTTGAAATCCTAACAAATCGAATACCCTCACAATGTGTCTCTGAAAAGACCACACAGAACCCCCCCCCATCTACTTTCTCAACAATCCCCTTGAAGAGGTCCTCTCATAGGTCTCTAACCAGTTACAAAGCCCTCATCCACAGTCTGATCGAGTACTGCTCTCCCCTCTCGGGTGGTGCTCCTCCCTCACATCAAGAATCACTGCTCACCTTCACTCTTTCATTCCTCTTTTTTCCCGCCTCTGGAACAAACTCCCACACTCTCTTCAATCCCACTCCTTCCTCAAGGTCTTCAAAACAGCTGTTTGCCACCATCTGTTATCTTCCCTCATCCAAAATCTTCATCTTTACTACCCCCATTAATTCACCCCAACCCCACCTCCTTCAAATTCCCTGCCTTCCTTTTTGAAAGTTCCTGTCATGTCCATCTTATATACCCCGTGTTCCCCGCTCTCCCTCCGCCTTCCACAAATCTCCAATTGTCTTTTTCCCCACTATTTTGTGCTTCCCCTTCCTGGCCCCTCTTGTTTCCTACCTTGTTCTATGTTATGGGTGTTAGCTCTTACACGAGCCTTGGCATGGTTTGCAAAAAAAAACAAAACTTAAGCACCTGTAAACGAAACATGGATCCTGGATTCCTGAATGAAGGAGAGAAAGAATGACAGATATTTAGAGTCAAGGAAGAATAAAATGAGGTGATGAAAGAAACAGCAGGGGATCTGAAACGAGCCCAACCCCCCCCCCCCCAGCAAACATTCGACAGCTTCTGTAGAAGCGATTGTGATCTCTACTCAAACTCGAGTCTACGCCTTGCATCTACTCCAGCTGCATCTGTCCCTCACGTTGTTCTGCATGGCCAGTGAATGCCTCGTTCCGGGGTGAGTGAGCTGATGCCGTTACTTGAGGGTTGGTGATCTCTCCAGTGTGCTGAAACGATTCACCGAGGCCATGCAAATGTGTGCAAAGCCACGTAGAAGAACAAACTGAGGTGAAATGTCAAGAAAAAGGGTGTTGTGGTCTCAGGAAACAAAGGGAGCAATTGATCCCTTTGAATTGAACAATGGGAGCAATTGTGGAGGAATTGATCAATTGTGACGTCATTGATCATTGTGACGTCATGTGATCATTGTGACATCTTCAGAGACGGCACGCAACTCACTCGTGTATTGCTGCCGGTGGTAGCGGCGACAGCAGTGGCAACGGTGTTGATAACGGACCGGTGACGAAGGAAAGGTTCTTGTGGAGGACCAGGTCGAAGGGTTCTTGTGGAGGAATCAGCAGCAGCAGCAGCAGCAACAGCGGCATACTTGTGGAGGAAAGAAGACTTGAGGTTGGAGAGAAAGTGAGGCGAGTGAGGTATCAAACTCCCTTCTGGTGGAACGAAGCAAGAGGTGGAAAAATGTATCTGGGAACAGGCTCTCAAATCTCTGCTCCAGATCAGGTGATCATCCAAGAGAGAGAGAGAGTGATTTTGCCCCCTTCTGGGTCTTATGGGCCCCTCTATATCTCTTCGCTTTAACACAATTCTCTTCCATTCACCTGCCCCTCCTCCTCGCTGGCTGCTGGTCTTTGGCCTTGCAGTGCCATTTTCACGTCATGCGAAAGAATCAAAGCAACTTCTGTCTTTTGGACTTCTGTTTCAACTTATGCTGGTGCATGGTCGTTATTCTGCCACCAGGCGAGGAAATGAGTGAACGTGTTTGTGAGCAGGTGTTGTAATGAATGTGAATTGGAGAGAATGGTGTTAAATGGAAGAGATATAGAGGGCGATGGAAAGGGGGGAAAAAGAAGAGGCACTTATTCTGCTTACACGCACGCGGAACGCATATCGATCACATGAATAGGATTTACCTTACTCAAAACAGAATACTAAACAAAGAACTGACTAATAGCTATGCGTGTGAGCATCCATCCACTCAGGGGTGAGGAGGGTGGGGTGGGTAGAGGGGATGCACAAAGTCCAACCCTGAGCCACAACCGTTAAACTACCCCTCCCTCTCTATTCATCCTCCTCCAATCCTCTTGGTTTTTTTTCCCCCTGCACTTTCTTCCCCCTTATTTACACAACTCCCCCCCCCTACTCTGACCCTGTTTTTGTTTGCAATTGCATTCCTTTGGGAAAAACAAAAAATAATGTGGCTGACCATTTTACCTTAAACGACACTTGTACTTCACATTCGGATGCTGTACGTTTGGGGAGAAAAAAAGTGATATCACAGGGTGGGCACTCTTACATTCATTTGGAGTCCAAAGTCCTTTTTTGGTGGCTTCCTGCTGCCTGGCATTGACCCCTCCCCATAAGCTGGATGGCACTCTTTGGCCTGAAGGACCTGCTTACTTACCCCGGGCCCACATGGCCGCTCAGCACAGGTAAGTGTTTTGGCCCATGAGGCCCACATTTAAAAATGAAAACTCAATGGTCCTCTCTCTCCATGGTCAATTAAATGGTGTTTTTCGGCCCATTGGCCACAACATGGTGGGACCACATGGCCGGTCAACGTTGGAGTCTTCTTGGTCCACGTGGCCTACTTCACTTCAATGAACAAAAAGCAAGGGTCGTCTCGCAGCAATAGCGAGTCTTTTGACGTCCTTGCACTGACCTTTTTCTTAGCAGAAGGCCCGGAAACTGAAAACTCTTGGCCTTCAATGACCTCATGCCAAAAAGAACAACACAGGGGAGTGGCAACATGAAATGGCAGGCAATATGGCAAGGTGGCAGATATTGCATGACAGGAAGGACAAGGCACGTAAATGGGCAATATGGCAAGGCATGGCAAAGGCCAACTGTTAGGCACCTGGGCCAGCAAGCATCACTGGCCTGCCTCTTGTGGTTTCGTGTCAGAGAAAGGGATGGTGTGAGTGGCAATGGATCAGGCGGCTGGCCCTGGCTGTGAGATTTGTTGCCTGCATAGTCCGTGAGCATCAGCTGTGGCTGTATGGACATGTGGCTCATTTTCCTGGCACTGATCCTGCTCACCAGATTCTCTCAGTGAGGGAGTCTCGTGAGTGGAGGAGGCCAATGGGCTGACCACGTGCCTCATGGTTGCAGCAGGTTGATCGGCATCTCAAGGAGATGGGGATGGCCAGACGGAGGCCCCTTGAGTACCGGCAGAAAGTGGACGCAGCGACGCTCTGCTCCAGTGCATGCTCCCATACCTGACCTGAGCTGAGGGGTGGGGGGGGGTGGTTCGGAGAGGATGGATTCTTCATGCCTTCCCCCTTCTGGTGTCCGCTCTGGCATGTGATGATCGGACCCCTCTCTTATGGTGTCCTGCTCACTTCCCTAAACTCCCCGGCCCTATCATAGCCCCAACTAGCTTGGGCCTCTCTATGTCCAGTGCCAGGATAACATCTTATCTCACTGAATCTTTTCTCAAATTGCTCCAGCCCTAGCCTGTCAGTAAACTTGTGTACCCTTTTAAGCAATTGAATCTTTTTTTTTCTTTCATACCAACACATGAATGCCATCCATTCCGAAACAGCTGGATCCCCACTATCTAACCTCTCGGGTTTCCTCAGTAGGGAATCCTTCCCTCCACATTTATCGCTTCACACCATTACACTCTCACATTTCTCTCACTCCTTTCTCACTCACACCCCTACCCAGTACTCTTTTCATACACACACTCATCCCTCAGGAGAGATAATGGTGCTGCGCCCTTCATATTCTTATCCCCTAACTTGCTCATGCATTCCCATCATCTCTTTATCCTAGCACGTTCCTTTTACCTAATCGTTGCGAAGCTATCTACGCACTCATTAATTGTCATCCGTCTCATAATCTCTTCAATGTCTCCTATTCCTTCTGGGCTCCCATGTGGGCCTAACTATCCTAGTGCTTCTTCGTGTCACTCTGAGCCCCCCTCTCTGCGGAGCTGTTCGGTTCTGCCTCCATATGTCCACACTGCTGGTTCCATTGCTCACTCGGATTCTTTTACTCATTTGTCTTTTAAGTGATGTTAATATTTATTTTTCCAATTCAATCCTGAAGTTAATTTCTTTCACTTTGCTTCTCTCCAGGGATTTCCCCACGGAGAACCCTGCCACGTTTGCCACACCCACTACTCGTGCCGTGGAACCTTTGCAAACTGCACATGAGACCCTTCACTGAGATCCCGAAGGCGCATTTGTCACCCCAACTTATGCTGGGTTCAACGCACGCACCACACACGCTCCACAAGGTGCCACACCCGAAACAATGGTTTCCATGGGGCCGTCACAGACCCAAAACTCGTATAAGCTTTAAAAGTTTTCACACCTCTGTGCATGGGTAGCTCACGCTCAACTTGCATGGACGGGACACTCTCCCCGACATGCTGTACTTACTTTGCACGCTGGGCCCCACGGGACCAACGCGGATTCAAATCTTAATCTTTTTAATTCACCGCACACGGGAGGGCTCACCCTTCTTGTAAGTCAAGCTGGCTACTGCTCCCGTCCGAGTTGGCCCACGCTCCCCCCACTCTCTCGTCCAAACATACTCTCCATTACACACACACACACACACACACACACACACACACACACACACACACACACACACACACACACACACACACACACACACACACACACACACACACACACACACACACACACACACACACACACACACACTTGCAATATGTTCCACTCCACTCGTACACCCAACAAAACCGAGGAACTTTATTGTGCCAAATTTCCTTCACATCATCCATTTTCCTCTCACACTTCTCACCTTCCTGGGAAATACACCATCCGCACTCCCCGTGAGGGTCTGCACCCTCTTGCTTAAATCATCCAGCCTCGCATCCAATCTTGCTTCGATGCCAGCTTACCCCACTCACATATCATTCCTCATGCCTGCCTGTTTTTTGGTCCATTTTTTACTCGGATCCTTGCTATAATTTCCTACTATTTTCTCTTAAACGACTCGACCAGGGACCATAAAACCCATGTCATTGTAAAAGTCTTTGTCTGAGGACTTCTGGATATCTCGTGAGATTGTGAAAGAAAACATCCATCATTATTTATTTTTAAAATGTGTACATATATATATATATATATATATATATATATATATATATATATATATATATATATATATATATATATATATATATACATATCAGGAATAAAATCATTGGTTTTGGGTCGTTTATTAGCTCAATTTGCCTGCTCATGGTTACTTGAGAGTTGCAATGCCATGGGGTTTCCACATATTTTGTTGGATTGTGAGTTGGACAGGTGACCATAACAGGTTTATGTGAAGTCGATGATTGCATGATATGGGAGGGGAAAGCATTAAATATTCTGCTGTTTTGATGTGGGAATAGACATTTGCTTTTATGGGTGGGCTGAGGGTGAGGAGGGGAGGACAGATTGCGGTGGTGAAGTTGAGGCTTTGGGGGGGGGAGGGGGAGTGATGTGGGAAACTAAACAGTAATACTTTTTCCGATTTTTCTCCATCACCCTTGACATTGTGAGCAAAATACTTAAATTTCTGTCTTTATACAACGATGTGTGGCCGAGTTCGTTCACCATACTACTGTTATGCATTCTCATTGCTTCTCCTCGCTCTTTATGGGATACAGTTTAATCTCCTCCAGAACCATAACTCAAACACTTCAATCTTATTTCTTTCTGCTGCCTTGATCGTTCAAGTTTTGTAAACATTGTTGCAAAAGGGAAAACGTGTCTCAACAGTCTGATTCTTGTGGCTTTGCTAATACGGTACTTCGATCCTTTCATAACTTTTACATTGCTGACATGTTTATGCCATTCTGATCCTTCACCTGGTTTCTCTGGCTCTTCTAATATACGTTGTTTTGATGGCTTCTTAGTAATTTTAATTGTTTCCATATGATTTCAATTTCTTCTCCACCTATCCAAAAGGTGAGCTGTCCTCTCTCTGATTTTTCATCATCACACTCGTGGAAGAGCTATGACACAGAACAAATCAGGACACAACACAACAAAGGGAACAGCAGGAGAAAGGGGAAACAACAACAGCAGGGCGGAGCAACAAAGTAGATGGAGATGGACAAACAAGATGTGCAGGTACCGATGAAGGTTAAGGCAGAACTCAAAAGGGTGGACAATAGGGATACATAAGCAAAATTTTGGGAAGGGTGGGGGTGGTTTAACAGCTGTAGAAATAATATCATGATCTTGGATGTTGGATGACTGGAGATGGTGGAGAACAGCTGGCTTGAAGACTTGGAGGGAAGAATGTGGTTGAAGAGCGTATGGAAGGTGGTTCCACAGGTGGGGAAAAAAAAAAACAGGAATAAATGGAGGTGAGCAGTGGTTCTGGATTTCGGTAGTTTCACTAGGAGGGGGTTGCTGGTGGACCGCATGCGTCCTGCAGATACCTGGGTGGGGGGCGGGAGAGGGGACAAGGCACGGAGAGGGTAGAGGGTTCAAGTCCAAAAATGAGTTGGAAGAACACAGAGATCATCCAGCCTCAAACTTCCTTGGCAGTCTTTTGCTCTCTATTTTGAATTTTTACTGTCAATGTCTTTCTATCAATGTCTTTCAGGTTTCCTACTTTCTTGCCTCCTTTAGAAAATGAACCATTATGATTGAGAAGAGCCATTCCGATTATTTTATTTGCATAGACGGTACTACTGCGAGCCTGGTGTTGGCTTCGTGGTTAGGGTGGCTGGCTTGGAATCCTAGCGTCCTGAGTTCGAGCCCCGTTTCCACTGAATTAACACCAGGGGGGTTGATTCAGCCTGCCATCCTTCCGAGGTCGGCGAAATGAGTACCAGTGTACTGGTCCTGGTATATGCCCCGGTTATAATAGGTGTACCATATCCCTGTGTGTCATAAGACGCGACCAGGGTGGTGTCAGGAAGGGCATCCTGCCATAAAAAAACATTGCTTCAAGCAGGGAACCATGATTGCATGGAACCCGCAAAAAGCTAACCCCTGCTCATCAGGGAAAAATGGCTGTAAAAAGGCTGTTTTTTTTTTACTACTACTGCAACGACAGTCGACAGATATGGAGATAAAATCCATGCCTGTGTGTAACCTTTGGTTCATTAAATAGACGGGAACATGTTCTCAATGCACAAAAAGTTTATTTCTAGGAAACTGAGAGAAGAGAAACAGTGGATTGGTTGCCTTCAAGAACAATGTGAGAGTACCTGAGTACTATCATAATCTCATCATTACACAAGTTCGATCAATTAATGTAATTATTTCAAATGAGTAATCTAAATTTATCAAATGTACTAAACTGGTTGGAATACTGCTCTTGTTCAATCTTTTAGGCAGGTATTTCCCTTCCAAGTCTAATTGCATAATTTATGCGATAATCCAATTCCTTCTTCTGCAGATTCGTTAATTAATTCAGCTGGGACATCATCATAATCCTGGTACTTTACCACTTATCATTTTCTCTATCGCACATTTGACTTCTGGCCTTATTATTCTGATTGTCTGTCTTTGTTTTCTCAAAAGGAATATAGACCTTCAGAGTACTGTTTTTACCTTTGCCTGATTTCATCCCCTTCTGTTAGTAATCTCATCATTTTCATTTTTACTTCCATCACCGAAGGTGGACGGAGGTTATGACTTCACCACGTCTGTCTGCTTGTTTGTTTGTGCCAGGATATCTCAAAAAGTTGTGGACGCATTCGGATGAAACTTGGTGGATATGGGTGTGTGACAAGGAAGAAGAGATGCAATTTTGGTGAAGATCTGGATACGGATGCAGATCCGATAATTGTTTTTAAAGTGATGCTTCAACTTTGAGTGATATGACTAAAATCGATATATAGCATAATATTTTAAAAGTTGTGGACGGATTCAGACAAAACTTAGTGGACAGGTTGGGTGTGTGACGAGGACAAATTGATTCGATTTTGGTGACTATCCAAATCCAGATCCGGATAGGAGAATTTTTTTTTTTTAAGTGATTCTTCGCCATTGAGAGATCGGTCCAAAAATGATATATAGCTGATATTTCAAAAAATTATTGGTCTCGGATATGTTCTACTGGATGGGGCATTGCTTGGTGGAGGTACACGCTCTACCGAGTACCCTTCTTGTCATTGCTGTTTTGCCTTGGTGTCTGCTTCATTTCAAGCTGCTTGACAGCTCTAAAGAGATCTTTTGAGTTATTGTTGTGAGAATGTGCTTTTAATTCATTGCATTTCCTCTCTATAAAAGCCCATTTATGTTGTCTCAATTTGAGTTCAATTTTCCCTGTTAGATCTTGATGTTTTTCCTTATTTTCATCCAATTGTGGACTCCTATTTTAAGCTGTCGTTTTTGCTCTGCTAATTGAGATGCTTCATAAGACTGCAAAGGCAAGTGAGATTTTCCGTGTTTTGGTACGGTAATCGACGCTGCCTTTAGACTGGCTGATTATATTTGCAGGTAATAGTTCATTTGGAGTCGTGTCTTCTTCACTGCAGAGAAGCACTTGGAAAGGTAACCATTCTTACTCTAATTCACCGTCTGTCTGTCTGTCTGTCTGTCTGTCTGTTCCTAGCTACCGCAAAAACGGCTGAACCGATCGCAACCATTTTTTTCGTGTGTAATCCTGGGACCCCTTGGAGTAAAACAGGAATAAATATAATAACATGACCCCCTTGATGGCTCCCATAGGGAGTGGGTGCTTCTATTTGGTTCATTTAAACAAACGGGAACACGTCGTGGATGCACTTTATTTGTGTAAAAACATAGAGAAGAAGAGAAAGCAGTGGATAGGTTGCCTCCAAAAACAATATGGAAGTGCGTGAGTGACAATCTCATAATTACCCAAGTATGATCAAAATGAGTAATCTGATTTTTACCAAATCAATTTATCAAATGTATTAAACATGAAATATTATAGCCACTCACCAGCATCAGAGATTTTAAATGCACATAGCCATCAGGGTTCGTACATATAGCTCGTCTCTGAACATCCAGAACAGACGAACGCCAAAACCATGCATACCGGGAATTCAAAAAAATGAAACGGTCCGTCCGCATGGATCCACAATTCACCACCAACTTATATTCACTTCAATACAAAATTTTTCAACATTTTATTACAATTTTCTTTTAACAATCTACATTAACAGAGTTTCATGAAATACCATCGAAGCCCAACTTTGAACAATAATAATATTAATATTAATTCTTCCAAAAATGATTTGATGAGCCATTACATACAGTAACATTTGGTGTACAATCAAAGATCATCAAATTCACCTCTGACATCAAAATAACGAAATAACCATACATCGTGAACCTTTGGCATTTTTACTTCAATACGACATTGTTCATCTACTGTTCCAAAAATCGAATCTGAGTGGTGCTGCACTTTGGTTAATTTTGTATCGTTTCACCCCGAACTTGGAGATAAGGAATTAGTGATCGAAACCCCAGTCTGCACCAGGAGATGTCATTGTTACTTTGACACAAGATTTCCAACGTTTTTTGATCAAGATGAAATCATCATCATTGTTTGCTTTTCATTGAGGTGAGATCCAGCTGTACAATTGTCTTGGCTATTGTTCAAAGAGCAAATTAGGAATCATGAATTAATTTTCACTGCAGAAGTCATTCAATCTTTCTCCGCTGCCATTTCTTTCGCTCAAGCCAAATTTTCCAATGAAATCTCTATTTTGCATCTCATCACCAAGCTCTGCATTAAAATAGTCCGTAACAATAACTATGTCTCTCGTCAGAGTTTTATCAATAGTTTTTTGTCCCCAATTGAAGAAAAATTCAATATCATTGTCCATGCCATCAAGGTTGGTGGATATATTTAAATCAGAGATAATTTTTTAAAAAACTTTTATGCTGATGGTAATCATCATCTCGTTACCGTCATCTGTTCCCAAAGGGAAGGTGAGGGTAGTTGTGTGTGTGTGTGTGTGTGTGTGTGTGTGTGTGTGTGTTTGTGTGTGTGTGTGTGTGTGTGTGTGTGTGTGTGTGTGTGTGTGTGTGTGTGTGTGTGTGTGTGTGTGTGTGTTTCATTCAGTGAGTCTGCATGCAGGTCAAATTTAATATCGTGCCCCCAAGTGACATAAGCACAATTTGACAAAGTTGTCCAATGTAACCACAGCATTTATACATCTAATTTAACCATAATCAGACAGAAGACCAAATCCTGTATTGGAGTCATCAGAAGGAACCCGAATAAGTGAGTTGGTTTTGTAACTTGAATGTGGATTATTATACCAAATTATCTGTGCCTGTTCCTGATTATGTTTGTCCACACAGTCCATGTTTTAATATATGCCAAGAGGCTCAACTGGTGCTCTCTGGAACCGGCCGAAGGCATGGTTCGACAATGTTGTCTAATTTAACGACAACATTGTATGTCTTGTCAGGTTAGATCTTGTCAGGTCAGGTTAGATCTGTGACCTGCTACAGGTACCATGTAAACCTGTACTAACCTGTTCCATGGTCGGGTTGTCAGTGACAAAACTGTCTCCCCCACCAGGTTTTCTGGTGAGGAGGGTGTTTGGATATGGACACCCAGAAGGATTAAAAACAAAACCTGTCAAAGGGCGGAGGAGCTCCTTGTGAGCCAACGGCCATCCATATGTAGTTCCCAACTGTGTCTGCGGACGTCCTCCTGCAGTTGGGTTATGTATTATTAGGAGGTTGGTGGCAGGATTTGCACTCCAGCCACCGTAAAACCCTTCATTCCGCAAAACACAAAAACGCAAAAAAATCTGAAAACCCACTCCGTGGGAGTACCTCCTGTGCAGCTTCCCTTCGCAGGGCAGCTCACCGGATGACGGGATTGGGGCAAAGCCTTTGGGACCCCCAATCTTTGATAATTGGAGGTAAACCACGGGGTAACATTCCTGGGTCAGATTGCGGGAGAGTGTGTCGGAGTGGTGCTGAGGTGTTGTCCACCAGACGGCGGTCTCCTTGGGTTAACCTTAGGCGGTCCCTTCGGGTGGGTGCCTGGAATGTCCTATCCCGAAGAGAGGATGATCACCTGTCTCTGTTATAATCTGAGCTCAAGTGTTTGGACATCGGTATTGCAGCACTCTCTGAGGTTCGGAGAAGGGATTGCGGTGAGATAATGGCGGGTGGTTACACCTAATATTTGTCTGGTCTCTCTGATGGTTACCATTCCCAAGGAGTTGTTGTAGCTGCGTCCAATAAGCTGACTCCAATGATAATTGTGGTAACACAGGTCAACAAGCATATTATGAGACTAAGGATTCGTCACTTCTTTGGTGTCATTTCCCTGGTCTCTGCTTATGCTCCGACTGAGGCAAGTGATCTCACTGTGAAGGATGCATTCTATGCCACGCTCCAGTCTGTGGTTGATCAGTGCCCCAGACGAGATACACTTCTAGTCTTGGGGGATTTCAATGCATCAACTGGAACTGAAAGGGGTGGTTATGAGATGTGTGTTGGTCCCCATGGGTCAGGAACTATGAACCAGAATATCACTAAGTTCCTTGACTTTGCAAGAATTCATGGACTTAGGGTGGCTGGGTCATGGTTTCAGCGCCCACAAGCTCATCGCTGGACTTGGTATTCCAACGCTGGCAGTGTGGCAAAGGAGATTGACTATGTCCTCATTGATGGTCGCTGGAGGATGATCCAGAACTGCAGGGTCTACCGGAGTGCTCAGTTCCAACTGACTCGAAGAGGGGCCTTTTTGTCCCTCTCTGGAAAGAGAACAGTGATCACTAAGACTGCAACAACTACCAAGGGGTGACGCTGCTCTCAGTGCCGGGCAAGGTCTTTGCTCAGATAATTCTTGAGATGGTTCACCACCATCTGCTTGAGCACCAGTAGCCAGAGCAGTCAGGCTTTACAACAAAAAGGTCAACGATTGACCGTATCCTTGCTCTTCGGTTCAACGATTGAACGAAACAAGAGTTTTGGCAGGGGCTGCTTGCAGCCTATATTGATCTCTGTGATGCGTTCGATTCAGTGGATTGGGATGCCCTCTGGAAGATTCTTGGTCTTTGTGGGGTGCCACCAAACTGATCGATCTGATGTCTGATCTCTACTCTGGTACTGAGAGTACTCTGAGAAGTGGTGGTACCATCTCTGACTTATTTCCAGTTGTTACTGGAGTTCGTCACGGGTGTGTACTGACCCCCACACTTTTCAGCACTTGTATGGACTGGATTCTATGGAGGATATGTGAGAGATCAAGCTACGGTGCATTGTTTGGGAATGTCAAGATCTCTGAGCTTGATTTTGCAGATGATGCAGTCATCTTTGCGGAGACTTTGGATATCCTTTTGGGGGCCCTCGAGGTGCTGAATGAGGAGTCGGAACCGCAGGGATTACGGGTTTTCTGGGTCAAAACTAAGATCCAGGCTTTCAATGACATCTTGGATGCTGCTGTCCTGTCTGTGTCTGTTTGTGGTGAGGATGTTGAGGTCGTGGAGAGATTCACTTATCTTGGCAGTGATATTCATGTCTCTGCTGGCTGTGAGTCAGCGGTCAATGGATGTCCGGGTCGGGCCTGGTGAGTCATGGATTCACTGGATCATGGGGTGTGGCGCTGCCGGTACCTGTGCGGGTGGACGAAAGTCTGAGTCTTCAGGTCCTTGGTGCTTCCAGTCTTGCTCTATGGATGCGAGACTTGGACTCTGACCAAGGATCTGAGATGGAGACTTAATTCCTTTGGTAGTAGATCTCTTCGGAGAATCCTTGGCTATCACTGGTCTGACTTTGTGTCCAACGAGCAGTTACTGAGAGAGACTCAAATGAGATTTGTTACCTGCATAGTCCGTGAGCGTCAGCTGCGGCTGTATGGACATGTGGCTCGTTTTCCTGATGCTGATCGTGCTCACCAGATTCTCTCAGCGAGGGAGTCTCGTGAGCGGAAGAGGCCAATGGGCCGACCACAGGCCTTGTGGTTGCAGCAGTTTGATCGGCATCTCAAGGAGATGGGGATGGGCCAGGCATCTGCCTGGGGGATGGCCAGATGGAGGCCCCTGGAGTACCGGCGGAAAGTGGACGCAGCGATGCGCTTCTCTGGCCCATGCTCCCATACCTGACCTGACCTTTGATTTCCGCTATCTTCCCCATTGGATCCTTTGTGCCAACTAAGCTCTACGGTATTTAAGCAGCAATGGCCGACACCAATCAGGCCGACTGAGCTGGAGGCGGATGGTACTGACCAGGGGGGTGGGGGAGGCGGAGGTGCAGTGATGTTTGCTGTTACCAATTACCCTCTAAGCAGGTGTTAATTGACCATCTGAAGAGAACTACAACAATCAGAATTCACCTGAGACCAAGTGAGGATTATTTAAAAAGAAAACAGGCAAACAGTGATCTCATAAATAAATAGCCATACAATCACCAACAATAAAACAAGCAGTCATAGACTGGTACTTACAAAATAGTCAACTTGACCTCTGACCTTGTCTAATAAAAGCTGTCTCCAGAGAAGGTAGCGATGCAAACCAGAAGTTTCTACGATGATTCTGTACCAAACCATCAAAAATCGTAATGTCGACCGAAGCAAAAATCTCTATTTCTCCACGCAATTATTTAATATTATTTTATCAAAGTCACAAAACCGTAATATTCGGCCATCCACCAACAATCTTTACATAATCTGACGGCTTAGCGAGTCAGGCATGCGACAATAACCTTTATTGGGATAAAAAAATGACTTTTAAACACCATCTTTATCGAAAACACCGTCAGCGCGCACACGGAAAACCTTTACGTGATCAACGACGCCTCTGCTTGAGCGCGCTGCACCACGTGACGACCCGTGACATGGCGAGTGAAATTTTTTTTTACAATCTTAAAACGTCTCCAAAACATCCGATTTTTACCAGAATTTCGACAACCGAGTTTTAAGCGTCCTCAGCGATCGCAAAAACCGAAGACAAAATTAAAAGCGAAGTTAAAATGAACTCGTAACGTCGACCGAAGCAAAAATACTCCATTTCTCCACATGAATTTACGGAATTATGTTTGACCTCACTGTGACCTTGACCTTTGACCGATTTTGACAAAAATCTAATCAGCGCGTGCCATCACCCTCCTGAATCACGTGGTGTAATTTGACATTGGTAGCTTCTTCTGTTCTCGAGTTATCGTGCCTACAAACAAACACACAAACACACACACAAACAAACACACAAACAGAGGATGGAAGTCATCAATATACTTACAAAATCTTTAGATTTCGTAAGTAACAAACAAACAGAAATGTAACTGATCAATATACTTACGAAATCTTTAGATTTCGTAAGTAATAACCCAATAACTCCTAACGATACATGTCCACGGACAAACCAAGCGACAAATGGTAGATTCCTTAATTATTTATCCTTAAAGGCCTTTCATTCATACGACAAGATAGAGCGATATGGGGAAATCACAAGACAGGAAGAGATCGTTATCAAACCCAGCCAGCAAAGCCCTGCAGGAGTTTTGGAGCCAGAGAGAGAGAGAGAGAGATGTTTTACTCCACAACACGGCAACTGTTCCTTGGCTAGAGATAAGGCAAAACTCTTCTCAGCCAATTCTAGGAAGCTTCTCCTTCCGACCCCAGGAAGCCCCTCTGTTTTCTTCCTGTGCATCTGACTTTTTATTAATCTGGCTCATGTGTCCTTTCCTCTCCTTTTCATTGGTGGCGATCGGCCTGATGAACATGGTGACTCAGCGATACCAGCAGCATCATCAGATCAACCGGCATTCCTGCGAGCGTAACGATTGCTGCACAAGCTCTTTCAGGTGATTTAATGGCCATTTGATGGACGGTTTATTTTCTCGCTAACCATGCACAAAAGGTTTTGTGAACACTTTAAAAACAGAACATTGGCGGATAACAAAGGAAAGGGCATAAAATGTGTTGTAAGGAATGGCGGTTTAAGACACAAATCGGATAGTAGTTAAGACAAACGTTTATCGATGATATAAGCAACATATACCTAATACACATGTAATTCTTTCACGCATATTCTAAAATAGGCATTAAGGAAATATCTACCTTAGCCTTTCTGAACCCTGAGCCTGAGTCATTTTCATAACAATATGTTGTTGCACCTGACTTGTTTTGTGCATTTCGTGAGATTCTCTGGTTGGATTCCATCATAAAAATCAGTTGCAATGAAAAAGGTTGAAATAATAGAGCACCATATTGTATCTCAGCGGGAAACTCTGAATCATTCATGTTTTGTCTGTTCTTGATTTTGATTATGCATTGGTGAACGTTTATCTACATTACAACCACAGCATGGCACAACTCTGAATTTCAAAGCATTTCATTATGAAGTGATATTATAGTTTAGTCAGAAAGATTAAAAACATTTTCTCTTTAAACAGACAATTTATGGCAAAGCATTGATTCAGTGTATTTATATGAAAGCTGTTCAAAACACGTTAGGTGAACCAAAATGGATTAATTTTCCTGATTTTCGGTCCTTTGCGCAATTGTTCAGGTTATCATGGAGTGAGAAGAAGACAACCACTCATCATCGAGCTCAAATTGTCATGTAAAAATTTTCATATTGGTGAGGATTTAATCTGATGCCTGATAGAAAAGGAACTCAGCTGATGAACTGGCAATACTCAGGTGATGATATAGCCTGTACTATTTTGTGAGCAGATGATGGTCTTTAAGTCGATACTCATTGTTGGAGCATTGAGAGTCGAGCTGAGCGAGTAATCATCATAAGGAGTTTGTCTTGTAGCTTTTTTTCATTTTCTGAGCTTAAAGTAATTCCAGAAGGTACTTGAGTTTCTTTGAACTGCGATGAAGTTTAATGCATCCATTGGTAGCTGCACCTTGTTTGAACTATTCCATTTGAGGTCATTTTGGTAATCATAGACTGTCTGCAGTATGACAATCTTAAAGTGGCGAACATTAGAGGAAGAAAATGCACAATTCATGGCGGTCATTCTGCAAGACAATAAATACCAGAGATAACTAGAAATCATCCCAGCATGCAAAGCCCGTTTACGTCGTCTTTGTACTCAAACTAAACTTAATGAAAACAACAGCTAAAAAGGAAAAAAAAAAAGAAAAGCAAATTTTTATTAAATGGTGTTTCCCATGTTCTCATTTAAAAAAAAAAAGTGTGTTGAACATTTGATAGCAAAAGCTCAAATGGCAAAAAGGATATGGCCTGGACAGATACACTGAAGCTCAAATGGTAAATAAATAAACACAGTGTAACACAGGTAAATAAATAAAATAAATAAACAGTGATAAAAAAACAAAACAAAGAAAAGCCAGCCTTCTCATGCAGTGCAGCTGTGGCAGGGCTAATGAGGGCTATTTATAGTTACGATGCCTTTGCCCTTTGACATTTTGATTCAATTATTAATTAATCTTCTCCACATTCTCATAATAAAGGTTTGTTAAAAATTTGATAGCAGCTCAAATGGTAAAAAAGAAATGGACACACGCATGCGCACGCGCACGCACATGCACATGCACATGCACACGCACACACAATTGTACAGTATCGGCTATTCCTAAATTATAGTAGAATTTAAAGGATTGCTGTAAATGATGTTAATTTCACAACATCCCACATTCAACTTCATTTAAATTGTAAACCTCAAAACACAACTCTCTTCCCGAAAGTAAGAACCTTAACCTGTTTAACCTGTAATCAATTGAATGGTTTTCCGACCACATGGATCAACACCATTCTTCCTCAAGGTTTCGATCATTTCAGCCCAGAACCTCTCCAAACGGTGGATCCACAACCTTGGTCATGGATCCACATTAGTATATTACTTCCTTCATTCAATCCACAACATCAGTTGCGTCCAGGCAGTCAGTCAAACCGTCAATGCAACATCATTATTCAAACTACTCGCTCGGGGATTTAAGAAATTATCACGTTGTGACAATTCTCATTACACACTCCATTTTATGAAAATACAGCACATCTTACCTTAAATATAACATGTCCACCAACAAACATGACCACTCCACGAACCACTGGATAAAACTGTGATTCAAATATTCAAACGGTATTTCTAACGGGTTTTTCTACGTGCTGCCTTGTATCCAAGCAACCACTGAAAATCCTTTATATTATACGAGGTGAATGCACCCGGTGCTGCCCGGGTTCTTTTTGAATGAATTTAATCTTCTATACATATGTCTGACGCGAGCACAGTATCGGTTCCCTATTGGGCCATGGCAGTCATAGGCTAAGGGGGTTGGTGAGGGGGAAACACACCCCTCCCCCCCCTGGCCAAGGGGCCTTGCCACATAGCCTATAACCTTCCCGGGGCCCATCCCGACATTTTTTTGTTTCAGTGGTGAGCTCCTATCTTTCACCTTTCAGGAGATTAGCGTGTGCAGACAAACAAACAAACAGACAAACAAAAAACTTGAAATCATATGTTAGATATTGTTACGGTGCCGGTTGGCGGCCATGAACCGACGCTCGGAAGGAGCCGCAAGTCGAGTCGGCCCGACCGATCGCCCGGAATATAGATCGCCGCCCAGATAAGTCTGAGTCGACAGGTTCTTGTACAAGAACCGAAATACGCCAATGGGCGTGGGGTTGGGTCGATTGCCAATCTTCAATTTGCCTAAATACCCACGTGATCCAACTACCGGGGTAATCCACCCTCGATGGAACTCGTACGGAACAAGCCGCTGAGGCGAGCCTGTCCCGTGCGTGATTCCGAGCGGCTTCATCGCCGAGAACCGTCAGTCCAAATGTCCCCCTTTTACGGCAAACCAACAGCTTTCAAACTTCCAACACACAAAATGCTCAGTCAATGAAAGAATCGACGCGACGAGCTGAAAACATTTAACAATTGGGGTATTTATTAATAACTATCCGAAACTCCGTCACAGACGGATTCCGTTCTATGAGCCCAATATGACAACCAGTGGCGGCTCTTGTATGCGTCCATTCTCATGCTTCTTTCGGCCCGAAAAGTCTTCGGATAATCCTTACTGCACGTGCCGTCCGACATACATATAGACTTCGGGTTCAGACCTCCGCAAGGGCCATGTACCATACAAGATCTTATGACCTCGTACAAATGAGGTTCGGTGTTAGCACTCGGGAGTTCGGCATTAATTATTTTATCGATATCTTGCGGTACCCTCAATTTGGATTAATGCGAGAGAATTAACAGTAAAAGGCAGTGGGGTAATCCTCGTTTCTGAAATTCGATGGCACACACGTACACAACAACCATGCCAAGCACGTGGCTTTCTGTGATATTGTAAGAATTTTCTCTTTACTTTGAATTTCATTCCTTGTTTGAATTTCCTCTCTCGTTAGAATTCCCTCTTTAATCAGAATTTCATCTTTAATCAGAATTTCCTCTTCAGTTAGAATTTCATTCATTGTTTGAATTTTCTTTATAATTAGAATTTCATCTTCAGTTAGAATTTCTTCATTAATTTCCTCAGTAATTAGAATTTCCTCTTTACTTTGAATTCTCTCTTTAATCTGAATTTCCTCTTTAGTTAGCATTTCCTCTTTTGGAAAGAATGAATTAACATTTGGAAAAGACCCCGTGGAGCTTAGATTTGATGCTTGGTAGGCTTGCGGTGTTCCCATAAACTTGTAAGAATCTGGAAACCTAATCGGAGTTAATGGTTTTGTGAATATATTTTTTGGAAATGAAATATACTTTTGACTTGTGTTTGTTATGGCAGAAATATTCCCTGGTGTTTTTGAAAGTTCATTTATAAATAGATGTGTAGCATAGATTGCGCTGTTGTGAAGAAAGACTGGAATCCATCCATCCATTAGGACCATACTCTGTGCAGAGCGTTGGTGCCGCCGAAGCAGTCTCCTTGGCTATTGGGAACAATCCTGGACGGGTCGCCACTCCGACACAGTATACCAGCATGCTGGCACTCATTTTGCCGACCTCGGAAGGATGACAGGCAGAGTCAACCCCACCTGGTGTTAATTCAACAGTTAGCGGGATTTGAACTCAGGACCCTAGGATCCCAAGCCCACTACCTTAACCATTAAGCCAACACCAGGCATAAAGACTGGAATAGAAGAAGGAAATTTATAATTAAGGTTACAACAGGAATGAGCGGGACCTCTATATTTACCAGTAAGATGACAATGATCCCAAACTTTAGACTCCTCAATTTCCTCCTCACAAATATGACAGATATTGTTCTTTCTAAATTCTAATTTTTCTTCTTCGGTTACTTTCATCGGTTCACTTGTTTCTTTCATTAATTTCATTCGTCTTATACAATCCTTTTCTAATCATTTTACAAACTCTTGTGAAGCTTTTTTTCCACTAGAATTTTCAAGTTTATTTTACTTTTCTCCAACAGATGATTTGATATAATAACAGAAACCACAAGGAATATGTTTTTGATATTTATTTGTATGTGATTCTTTTGGATTAGGAGAAGCAGTATTTATCTTTTTTAGGATACATTCAAAATCAGCGTATATCACAAATGAGTGCATGATAGATTTATTATAATCTTCAAAAGAAATCTTTTCACCAGGTTTAGGCATTGTAATTACAGCTGATTTATTATTACTAAAATATTTTGAATGTTGTTCTAATCGTTCTTTTGTATGAAATGAATTAAGACATTGCTTACTTGGATATATTTTGTTTGATGTTCTGAATACCTGAGAAGAGATTCATCTTGATAAGTTATTGATGTATGGGTAATGTGAATTCTTTCCAACACTAAAATATAAAAGATCAATGTGTGTTTCTTCATTTTTATCGTTGTTTGAAATTTTTAATATTTGAACTTTGTTTGTATCCGTTAATCCATCTTATATATTATTTCCGAGTTTGTGGTTTTGTGTTGCGCTATCTTCGACTTTGTTCTGCGCTAGAGTAATGTGATATTCGGCTTACATTATCTCAAAGACCATATGAGGTGCATGGTACAAAAAAAATGAAAATAAAATGGTTCTGAAACAGCGAAATCATTTTCCACTTACTGCATTAAAGTAAAATTACTACTGATACTCTGCATCAGTTCCTTTCTCAAACACACCCACCCCAACATGTCACACAGAGCGCGGGTTATGCGAGTATACATTAATAGAAAGATGATTCTTTTTCTCAAATTTAGGAATATCTGTTCGTGGCATTGGGAATTTAAAATCTTTAATGTCCAAGGTATTCTCATATTTCAAATATTTTTTTACTCTTTCTGAATTACAATTTGGTGGATGTAAGTGAGCAAGAACAGACCAGAGAAAACATTTATTATCATTGTTCTTAATATTAAGAACTGCCTTCTTTAGTTTTATTTCTTTTGGTAATTCAATATAAGAAGAAGCTTGAAGAGGGTTTGATTTTAGATTGTGTACATCTAAAATGATTTTTAAAATATTAAATCCACTTCCTGCCACTGTATTATCAACATCCTCCTCTTGTCTTGATAGTTCTTCAGAAACCCCACCATTCCAAAAATCTTGAAATTATGTTATAAAATGAAGATCTGTTCTCATTTCATGAGTTTGTTCTTCATCTTGTCTTTTCATATTCATTTTCACTCCCATATAAAACTTTAAAGTTTTCATTTCTTTTAATGTCTTTTTAATAACTTTTTCAACATCAGGTTTCACTATTTCAATTGATTCAGCTCTTGATGATGGACCTGGTTCTCCAAATTGAAAAATCCTTATTTTTATATGCCCTTTAAATGCCCCAACAGTGTTTTCAATATAATAGTCTCCCTCTACTTTAAACTCATTTTTCTTGTGTTTTTGTGATTGAAGATGTCTATTATAACTACTCTTCAAAACATCCTTTGAGCAGATTTCACAATGTTTTCTTTCCAACTCAAGAGGGGATATTTGATGAAATAGATTAAATGTATGTTTCTTGGTTTGAAGGTGTTTTTTAAAATATTTATATTCGTGATTACAAACATCGCAGTACGTTGTATTCATCATATTTATATAATAAAACTGCTTAAACTAAAATTTTCTTGATGAAAATTCCGTTTAATTTATAGGTGAATCTGTGCTTAAAACCATTTTATCCTCCAACTTTTTTTCACTTAATAAATACAATGTTTCAAGACACAAAAGACAAGTTTCAATCAATCTCTTCATTTGTAAAAGATACTGAGAAATATGTCAAGGATGTAAAATTGAACAAAGATAAATATAACAACTATTGGATAAAAACAATTATAGTAAATAATATGAGTTCTTCAATTTCCTTCAGTGGAAGGGCTTTTAGTATTCCTGGAAGAACATCAATTAAAGTATCTCCAACAAAAGTTTCTCCTCTCCTTCTGGTAATATATTCAAAACTAGAAAAAGCAATGAAACAAGAAAAGAGTATCAAAAAATAAAAACCTTACGGATGAAGCTTAAGAAAGAAAAGATAAGACCATCTGTAATATGCAAGGAGAGATTTGTATTTTTTTCAACAACACTAAAGATGTAAATCCTGATGAAATAAAGGATGTTAATATATCAGGTGAAATGACATTTCGTTCAATAGTAGTTTTGGATCATTTTAAAATTACCTTTAATATAAAAAATGTTGTCGTTGAATCTGGTAATGAAAAAAAGTATATAGATATCGATGGTAATATTATTAAATATGAGTCAATATGTCACTGAAAGTATAGATGAATTTTAGTTTGAGTGAAGTTTTACTTTATAAATATGCTAGACTTCCCTGATTCTCCATATGACAAATTTGAGAATTGTCCTGCGTGTGAAAGACAGGGATTAAACACAGTCAAAAGCTGATAAACAATGTATATTCTGTGATTATCTTATAATTAATGATAATAAAAAATATAAAAAGGAAAATAATTCTTTTAGATTTACACCAGAAATGAATTACTTGACAAGATTGATTAGATAAATGAATGTAAAGTATGAGGGTGACAACACACCTTTCCTTACAAGGGGAAGAAACTGAACGTATTCGAGAAATGTTCAAAGGATTGTTGTTATATATTATTCATGGATGTGATTTTCAGGGAAATATCAACAGAAGATATTGCATAAATAAAATAATGGATTATCTTGAAATTTAACCTGAACTTAGGATAAAATAGAGAGTTCCTCAAAAAGCCAATAATAAATTAAATAACCTGTTTTCCAAATATATAAATGGATGATTTTTTACCCATTTGAGAAAATAACATAAAATTTAACAACCATAAAAATCTCCCAAATTCATTAAAATGTCTCATAGTTGGTTCAAGCGGATGCGTAAAAACCTGCTTACTTTTGAAGATGCTCCTGACTCCCAACTTTTTAGATTATGATAATTTGATAATTTTCATAAAGTCGAGTTTTCAACCAGAGTATCAACTACTCTCACAAGGTTTTAATGCTGGTCTTCAAAAAGAAGATACAATCAGTTTATTTAAACTTCAAAAAACCGAAATGATTATAACATTGAAGATATAATACAACTATTTTGTGATACACAGAGATGTAAAAAGAAATCAAAACCGATAACTTGTATTCTTAGTGATAATACGGATGATATACCTTATCCTCAAGATTTGGATAAATCAAAAAAGAACCTCGTTATCTTTGATGATTGTGTTAATGAGAGAAACCAAACGGGAATGGACAGCTAATGACACAAGAGGGAAACATTCTTCTTGTAATTGTATTTATCTTAGTCAATCATACTTTCAACTTGCTCGAAGTTCCATCAGACACAATGCTAATACTTTTATTTTATTCAAGTTAAATTCAATAGATATAAACAATTTTTGGAGAGACAATTGTTCTACATTATGCAGTAAAAAGAATTTGCGGATTACATGGAGCACATGACTGAAAAATATAAATATATTGTTGCGAAACAAGATGAGCTATTAAATGATATTTTCCAATAAATAAATGGATGCGAAAGAAAGAACAAGAAGATTTAAGGTTTATCAAGAGTTGGTTTGAAAAGTTGTAAAACAAGAGGAAGACATAATATAAAGAAGAAACGCTGACAGAAACTAAAGGCCCGGTCATACCCTGACGTTTTAGCCAACGTATGCCGATTTTTGAATTTTTTTTCTAAAACGCTGGCACACGTTGAATACGTTATGGGTAAGTTTTGATAACATTGAGAGCACGCTGAAAAACACTGCCATACGTCGTTGTACACTGGCTTTAAACATTGTACTTTTTGGTTGTCCTCAAATTTTTTCATGCTTGAAATTTCACGACGTATGCCGGCGTATGACTCACATGTTTCGCTACGCTGGCCACAAGTTGTATGCACGGTCTGCGATCATTGACAGACGTCAACACATGCTACTTGTAAGTTAATCATAAGTTGAGACACGCCGAGGTAATGTTTAGCGTACCCGAAACTTATTTCTAACCTCTGATTAACGTGTTGTTGGCACGTTACGCGATCGTTGCCACACATTGACAGACGTTACTTTTAAGTTACTCATAGGCTGAAAGACGTCGGTATAATGGATCGTCCTTGCGTCAGCGTCCACGGCCACGGCCAGGACACTTATTTGCAGCATTCTTCAAACTTTTCTTCGGCATGACGAGGATGTTCACACTTCGATGTCTAGCTTGGCTATGATTCAAATTGTCCATCGGCAGAGTCTATTTAAAATAGTCGAGTTTGAGCGTTTTAACACGTTCAGAAGAAACGCTTCAAATTTCAAAAGCCCAGCGTCAAAAAACAAAGGCGAGTGACAGCAATTTAAATCGTTCATTGTAAACAATGAAAATAGCTGAGTGGTACCGTTTAAAAGTCGTTGAGTGTAAAAAAAAAAATCCAATTGTTGAGCGCAAGCGTCTACTTTCAATAGTGGAGATGCAGCCATTTAAATCGTTGAGTGGCAGCCTATGAATAGCAAACCCCACGTCACCGGCAAAGATAAACTGCCGCACGATATGGATAAGTTAGGCTATCGTTGGGCATAGTTTGTGAACGCCGGCTACACGAGAATTATTCATTGGTATATCGTATCTATAAGTAATCAAAGCGCTCTATGCACATTATTAGTTCATTGTGCATTTGTCCAACCCGTTATGAATAGACCTAAATCGTAAAAACAAGCTATAGCTCATTGGTGAAAAAGCCCCATAAAAAATTAGCCGCGAAGAACTTCGAACAATGGTAAAATGATGTCTCCTACCCGTGGACACGCGGACGCAAGGACGATCCATCATAACCCACACCCACACCCTCCCCCTCACACTCACCTACTACTGCCAACATGAACAAACTACTACTAATACTAATACTAATACTGATACTGATACTGATACTGTTACTGCTGACATGGACATCGACTCAAAAAGGACTCGAAAACACTGTTGGGTTCCCCTTTTATGAGCAGCATTTTTATATACCAATTCCCAAACCCGCTGGGAACACGTCTTTATATGGCAGTTGTAAGCTAGAAACACGTTCATTTTTTTTTTTTGTCGACCGGAAGACGTCATTGGAATACGTCTACATACGTCGATGTGTGTTGGGACTACGTAAAGAATTGGTACAAAGCACGTCAAACATAAGTTTGAAATAAGTTTCGCGTAAAAAAGACATTACCGCGACGTGTTTCGACTTATGAGTAGCTTATAAGTAGCCTTTGTGGACGTGTGTAAGCGGCCACATATTGGGTGTAAAACTTATCCCCATCGCATGCGGAACGTGTGTCATACGCCGAGTACGTCGTAAAATTTTGAACATGTTGAAAATTTCTTGACGTACTCCACTTACTATGACGTATGATAGCGTACTTTAGCGTTCTACTCACGTATACCAAACTTACTCATACCGTATTTGACGTGCCCCAATGTTTTAGACACATTTTTCTTAGGTCGGCATATGCTGGCAAGATCGCCAAGGTGTGACCGCGATGTTGTCACTTCCATTTCTACGGCAGTTATGATTCGAATCGTTGTGCGTCAGCCTTTTAATAGGCTACGTCACGACATCATCGGCGATGCGTGCAACACGCTATGCCTAAGTTAGACTATCGTTGGGCATTGGTTGTGTCGGCTGACAACAGGTTCAGCATTCGTTGGTATAAGTTATCTATAACACAACGAAATGTTCTGTGTCCATTACCAATGCGTTATACATAAGACCAAGTCGCTATGAATACGTCCGAATCTTTAAAAAAAAACATCAAAAGTTCAACGTAAGCCAGCGTTTTACGTACATTTTAATACGTTGCCATCGCTGGCTAAAACGTCAAGGTGTGACCGGGCCTTAACGGGTGAAGAAGCATTTGAAAGAAAACAAGAGAAATTTCTTTGACCACTTTTAAAAACTTCCAAAGAAAAAATTGTAGATGTTTCTACAGTTTCCACAGTAGAATATACTCCTAAAAAATTTCAAATGTTAAAAGATTTTGATCAAATGACGGAGGAAGAATTAGAGCATATAGGGGAATTAAAATATGATGATGAAGGATTATTTCCACAACTGGAAGAGATTAATCACCCACCTGCTGATATTGTGAATGCTCTTCAAAACAATGAATATTCAACTGAATCAAAAACCAAATCAGGACTCATTCCAACAGAAGAACCAGCAATATTTCATCTTGTTCAAGAAAAGGTATTGATATTTAATGATGAATTAAGGTTCTTGAGGTCTGCTCAACCCCCTGTTAAACTTACACCCAGATCAATGTTTCTTCTCAAAAAAGATGGAAGACAAGCTCAACTGTGAGGAATGAATCAAAGTGTTTTGATAAACCATTGGATATGAAAAAGAATGATGATAGAGTATACATTGATCTGCTGAACTCTGTTGATTATATGGTTAGTCTTTCTGGTAAACGTAGCAAGAATGAGAAGGAGAAACACATTATTCAGGCTTTAAGTATCCTTGGTTCAGGTATTCGTTTTCTTCCAAATGATCATCGCAATTAGTTAATAGACTGTTATTGTTGTTGGGTAGTAAGAAGGCTGGAAATAACAATTGTTTTAATGAAGCATCAGCCATTTTAGACCAGTCGATGAACATGAAAATAATTAATAAATCTCAATATAAAGACATTTTATCTCATATTAAATAAGATGAGAAGCACAATCCTGAGTTTTAATTTCACAACAAGCAACCACACATCTTCATTCCCATACCCACTACAACTTGACCCAACAAAAGTATATGAGGCATCTTTATTGTCCATGGAAACTTATAATACCTTATTTAATATAACTGAGAAAAATGACAAGTTTAGTTATAATCCGGGAAGTGCATACAAAACGATAACAGTCTCACCCGAAGCATAGGAGATTTCACAAATATCTTCCGAAATTGCTCGTCTTATGAAAGAACAGGGTGATGAACCAAAAAATATTGTTGAAGACATTCAAAAACATACTTCAAAATCAACGATTAAACTTAAAAATAACTACAAGGCTGATTTCACAATTGATAATTCATTCAGAGAGTTATTGGGTTTCTCCTCAAAAAAGATTGAAACTAATGGGATGTTTTACATGATGATGTCATTCAAATATCCACAGGAATAAATTCGGTATTAATTCACTGTGATTTGATTGATGGTGCTTATAATGATGGAATAAAAACAAATACAATATTTTCATTCAGTGCATACTCAACCCCAATTGGTTATAAATTCAATATGGAACCCAAAAATTTTGTTTATCTCCCTGTGTCAGGAAAAACCATACACAGAGTAAATTTTAGTGATTTGTTAGGGTTAGGGTTAGGGTTAGGGTTAGGGTTAGGGTTAGGGTTAGGGTTTGATTTACAACTACTGGAATACCAGGGGAATTACATCCACCAGGGTATTCTTTCTGTGGTCCAGGCACAAACTTGGATAAAAGATTAGATGAGGCAGACAATCTTAAATCATGGAGTGAGCCCATCAATAGAGTTGATGAAGTGTGCATGAGACACGATATTGATTACGGGAATACCACAACTTTGGAAGGAAAGCATGAAGCCGATAGAGAAATGTTGTATAATTTGTCTCTGATACAAAATCCAACCTTGAGAGAAAAAGTTGATAGGTTCATCGTGAAGAAGATGATCAGTGCTAAATTGAAACTTGGACTTGGAAATTCAAAAAACTTATAGGCTCTTATGATGTCATTAAGATTGAAGAGCAATTAGCTGATGAATTGCATAAACCAATATTCACAAAGTTTCAGAGAAGGAAGGTTTATTCCAAGGAAGTTGATTATATCTGCTCCGCTGATTTGATTGAACTCAATAATCATAAGGGGTTCAAGTATGCTTTAACCGTTATTGATTTGAGGAGTAGATACGCATGGGTTGTCCCTTTAAAAAACAAAACAGGTAATACTCTTATGTTAGCCTTCCAACAGATATTTAATAAAAGTAAGAGAAAACCTAAAAAATTGTGGACTGATGAGGGTAGAGAGTTTTATAACTAGACATTTATGAATTTTCTAAAAAATAACAGTATTACATTATACAGTACCTTTAATAAAGGGAAGGCCGTTGTTGTTGAAAGTTTTAATCGTACCTTAAAAGAGAGACTGTATAAAGAATTCACACAACTCGGTTCGCAACAATGGTGATCTTTTATTCAGGATATTGTGGATAAGTATAATGCCACGATTCACACGTCAACGAATATGAAACCATCAGAAACATTTACAAAATTAAAATATGAAAAAGAGATTAATGTCAGAAAACGTAAGTTCAAAGTTGGTGATATCGTAAGAATATATATGTGGAAATCTCATTTTGAAAAAGGTTATTTTAAACGATGGACGAACGAACTTTTTAAAATTGTTGATGTAATAGATACGGTTCTTTGGACTTATAAGATATATGATTTAGATGGTGAAGAGATTTTCGGTTCATTTTATTCACAGGAATTACAAAAGACAAAAATAAATTGAATTTTTTTTTTACTCCACCCCTTTTTGACTCCACCCACACAAGCTCCACCCACACAAACCCCACCCACATAAACCCGACCCACACAAACCCCACTCCACAAAAACCCCACCCCACACAAGCTCCACACAAACCCCACTCTACACAAGCTCCACCCACATTCATCATATTCACATAATTAGTGATTAGTCAATTAGTTCATTTGTTCCGCACACACAACATGTTTATTTAATTTAAAAAATTGTCCACCCATCCATACAAGCTCCACCCACACATTCACCCATCCACCCAATCCCCCCATCTATTCAACCATCCACATCAAACCTCATCCACATAAGCCTCATCCACATAAACCCTGCCCACAGAAGTCCTCACCCACATAAACCCCCCCCATATAAACCCCTCCCACAAAAGCCCCACCCACACAAGTCCCACCCACACAAGCCCCTCCCATATAAACCCCACGCACATAAGTCATCCCCCCACACAAGCTCCTCCCATATAAGCCCCTCCCACACAAGCCCCACCCACATAAACCCCACCCACACAAGCCCCACCCCCCATCATCCCCTCTGTGCGCCCCCCACATTTGACCCACCACCTCCCTCATCCCACTCCCCACCCTTCCCCACACACACACGGGGAGGGGAAGGGGTGGGATGAGGGAGTGATGGGTCGTTGGGGGAGGGGGTGCACTTCCTCCCGCTAAATGTCCTTGATTCGCTTTTTGTAGTTAAGAATCAGATAATTGTAAGGAAAGCATTTATAATTAATCAACATTGATAATATTAAATATTCAGTTGTAAAAACAGATGATATATCCAAGCAGTCTGCTTCAGATGTCTTGAGTGCCAGGTCAGATTCCTGCAGACGATTAACTTGTGCACTTGGTTCATCCAGACAGGTGTTTAAACTGAAAAATAAAAAAAATAATGTGTTAAAACTCAGGAGACATTGACAGACAGAGCCAGATATAGAAATGAACACAGAAACAAGCAGATATACATACACTCACACATGCACGTGCACGTGTGTGTTTCTCACCTTGAAGTCAGATCTTTCAAGATTATAGGAGATAACAACAATGTCTTCCAGTTAGTAATTATATCTCTCATTTATCCCCTGAAAATCTGAATCTCTTGTACAAAATCAGACATCTCTGCCCAGACATCGTGTAATTCGGATAATTCATTTTCCACATTGGTGATCAACGATGTTGTTATTGGAGACGATATTTTGAAAAAAAAAAACCAATATATATATATATATATTAGTCATTCAGTGATTTAATTAATAATCAGTTGCTTCACTATGATTCTCAGAGGAAGAACACCAACAAACTTACCGATATTGTAAAGGATTCTCTTCTTCTTCAGACGAAAGATAGATCATGTTTCAATCGTTTCTCAATAGGACAAGATGAGAAAAATTATAAAGCTTTCAGACAAAGTTTACGACTGACGACTCGTTTATAAAACAACTTGAGGAAGTGAAATTGCGTAATGTTGGAATTTTTTAAGGCATGTGTCCACACGGGAATGACGTTTCAGGCAAGACAGCTCAGCATGGGAAATGCGTGGGCGATACATTCTCAAACACTTCCCCATTTTTAACACAAAATGAAAATGCTTTGAATGATTTTTGATAAAACTTACGTTTATTAGCCTGTTAGTGTTCTGATTTAAAATATTACCACGAGGCCTTGTGTCTCACAGAATACTTCCTCATCTTCACGGCACAAACTGAAAACACTTAAAAACCTTCCCCATTCGTTCACTCACCTTTGAGTGGAGAAAATCTCAGTCTTCGTATATAAATGGAAACATAATGAATGTGAAAAAATAAAATAAGTCTTATTGAAAAATTAACTAAAACAAAGGTAAATAAAACAAATAAGCGAATCAATTAAAAAAACTAGTAAGTTAGAGGATGTAAAGAAAAAAAAAATCCTTGAATGGACTGAAAACTTTGATGGTTATCAATTCAACAATGGAAAAATAATTTACTACAATCTCAAAATGATATGTGGCCCAGGAGGTGGTCAAACAAGAGCATTAAGAGAAGTTTATCATTTCATAATGGCACTAAAGGGGTATCTCAAAAAATACAAAGATTCAAATGTTTTATTTTTAAATATTTTAGATGGGGATTATTGTGCAAAGAAAATTAAACTATTGAAGGAATTTGAGAATGAACAAATCTTTATAGGTTCAATGAGTGAGCTAAACAATATGCATTGGTTATTTTAAAAAGAGTGTCCCTCGGCTTACATGTTTCAGATATTTCTTTAGAATCACCTTTAACAAATCACATTACTACTTTACTACTTCAACAAATCTTTATCTTATTGCATTGGTTATTTGAAAAGAGTGCCCCGAGGTTAAAAGGGGAGACAAATAAATATACCTTGGGATAAAAAGGGGGTTTATTTTTAGGGGAAAAAAATATGAATCACTGAAAATCCGCCATTCATTTACATGGGGAAAAGTGAGCCAGGATCAGTATATTCACCCTACGTGTGTGTGTGTGTGTGTGTGTGTGTGTGTGTGTGTGTGTGTGTTGTGTGTGTGTGTGTGTGTGTCTGTCCCGAGCATAGCTCCGTGGGTTTTGATCCAAACCTGATAAAATTTTGGTGAGGTGTTTATATCATGATCTAGTTGTGTTTTCCTGATAATGGCCATGGTGCGCCCATTATGGGCAGAGCCACACCGAAAAAACGTGTTGCTAGGGGGTAGCCTATTTCAATTTACATCTCCGAGGAGGTTTGTTGAATCTGGCAGGGGTTTCGGTATTTGGTGAGCCCAATGGCACCTGCATAGCTCGATTTTTCATTTTCGTCCCAAGGTCAAGGTCACAAAGGTCACGAACTTAGTAAATTGTGAATTTTGACATAAAAATCATACGACCGCCCAAACTTTGAGAGCTGGGATGACAATATTTTTCTGCATAATCTTGAGGTCATTCCCCACCTAAAGTCTTGAAACAATTTTGCTGTATCTCGAACACCTTGCCCGTGGCGCCCCCTTCAAGTTTGTTTTTACGCCGATTTCATCAAAGTATGGATAATCCGAGGAGTGTGAAATGCCATATAGCCTATATGACATTATATTGTTCCTGGAATGTTCCAGAGGAAGTTTTGCACCAAAGGTCATAATCCTTGACCTTTGACCTTTAAAGTTCACAAAGGTCAAATTTTCAAAGTTGTAGGAATCGAACCGGGTTTTCGACCTTCTTCGACGAACTAACTCCAATAAGCTATAACACGTATCCTGTTTCCTTATTTTAATATCCACAACATTGTTTTGTGACCTTGAAAGGTGATGCAAAGGTCAAATTTTGAAAGTTGTTGAACGAACCCGGGTTTTCGACATTTTGCAGCTAATAACCTGTCACTCGTACCACATCATGTTGATCATAATTATAACTTGATCAAGCATTATCACATTGTCTCATCCTTGACTTCTGAAACAATCTACATGGTCAAATACCGCTCGTGAACCATTGCCGTCTCCAGACTTGTAGTCACTTAAATTCCTTCTTCCTCGAAGATGAGTGACCTTATTTTGGAAAGGTGAGTCATTAACAATTGGTAGACATCACATCAGAGAACACAAATGATAAATAATGTGAAAACACATGGATTTCCAGCCAAAGATCGTTGTCATGGAGCATGCAGTTGCAACCATGTCACTCGGATAAAACCATCTCTCTGAACAAAATTAGACACTACATAGCATCCTGCTTTGATTGCTAAGCTCACTTGGCATACAAGGCCACCTCTATTCCTGGATATCTGATTTTTCTCTACTCTCACAGTCAATGCTTTGATGTAAATAAATGGAACTCTCTCCTGTCCTCTTGCAGTGGAATCAGGAATACCCCAAGACAGTGTATTGGGCCCAGTTTTGTTGCTCATTTATATTAACGACTTTTCTAGTGTTCTGGACAAACCTTTTCCTTTTTGCAGACTACAGATTGTGTAGTACAGTTCACCCATCCTATCGATTGGAAAACTGGATTTTATTAAGAGCATTTCGGACTTTATATACTTCTGTAATTCATTTTTTGCTATTTTGATAACTTGATAATATGTTGTATGTTCAGTTATTTAGGCTGTGGCAAGGATAGCCGAGATATATGCATGTTCACCTCTGAGATGCCTAACCTAGGTTTGAATGTTGGCTCGGTGATAAACTGCCATCCTGGTATTTCGCAGGTAGGGCGAGACATCAATGTGTGTGCAGTTCCTCGGATGGACGTTAACCTGTGCATCCTGTCTCATCTGCTGCCATCAATATCAATTAAGTGGTGCATCTTAAAGATCCCATGGTGTCCACGTAAGTTATCGTCAGCAACCTGAATAAATTACAAATTCCTACTCGAACCGACTTCGTCAAACATCAGGCTCGACGAGACGGTTCTTCGATACATCATTCAAAACAGTTCCTCGGCTGACCCCATGAGAAGGTAGGAATAATTGTGGCTGTTAAATAAGGGAAAGCTACACCTTTTTGAATTATGTGCTATGCATGGGCTATGTTAAGTGGATCATGTTTGGTATGGCTCTTCTTATTTGTGATTGGTTCACATTAATTGGCGGCAATATACAATAACCCAGGTGTTCCATTCAATATTTATTCCACTCGTTCATCAAAAAGAAGAAGAAGAACAACGCAGAGCTCTCTTAGAGCCAGCATTCGCAACGCGACGCGGCTAAAAACATCTGCTGAAAGCAATTAGAGGCATATTCTTGCTAGTTTTGGCAAATTACCAAAATCCTTTATTTATATGACAATTAAGCTTGGAAAATGATGTAGAGAGCGACAGAGACAAAGAGGGAGACAAACACAGAATTGTTCTTTAACCTGTTGGATACACAACCTGTCAGCTACAACCAGAAAAGGTATCTTTTGTGTACAAAGACAACGCTAGTGGATGCGCCAGAACACTGAACAGACCAAGAACAGAACAAAAGGAACAGTAGAAACAGGGGGGAAACACCAAGAGCAGGGTTTAGGTCAGTAATGGGAGCATGCGCCGTCGAAGCGTGTCGCTGCATGCACTTTCCGCTGGTATTCCAGGGATCTCCATCTGGCCATCCCCCAGGCAGACGCCTGGCCCATCCCCATCTCCTTGGGATTCTGATCAACCTGCTGGAACCAGGAGGAACGTAGTTGGCCCATTGGTCTACTCCACTCACAAGGCTCCCCTGCTGCTGGATCAGCATCCGGATAACGAGCCACCTATCCATACAGCTGCAGCTGACGTTCACGGACTATATAGGTAACAAATCTCATTTGAGTCTCTCTCACCAACCACTCATTGGACACAAAGTCCAACTCGCGAGAGCCAATAATTATTATCCGAAGAGACCTGGGACCAAAGGAATTAGGTCTCCGCCTCAGATCCCGAGTCCGAGTCCAAGTCTCACATCCATAGAGAATGACTGGAAGCACCAAGCACCAAAAGACTCAGGCTTTTGTCCTCTTCCATCAGTACCGGCAGTGCCACACCCCATGATCCAGTGAATCCATGACTTCCCAGTCCCAATCCAGACATCTATTGACCTCTGGCTCACAGCCAGCAGACACATGAATATCACTGCCAAGGTAAGTGAATCTCCATGACCTCAACATCCTCACCACAAACGGGTACAGACAAGATAGCAGCATCCAAGATGTCATTGAAAGCCTGGATCTTTGTTTTGACCCAGGAAACCTGTAATCCCAGTGGCTCCGACTCCTCATTCAGCACCTTGAGGGCCCCCAAAAGGATATCCAGAGTCTCCGCAAAGATGACTACATCATCTGAAAAATCAAGGTCAGAGATCTTGACATTCCCAAACGATGCACCACAGCTTGATCTCTCTAACATCCTCCCTAGAATCCAGTCCATGCAATTGCTGAAAAGTGTGGGGAGCCAGTACACTCCCCTGACGAACTCCAGTAACAACTGCAAATAAGTCAGAGATGGTATCACCACATCTCACAGCACTCTCAGGACCAAAATATAGCTCAGACATCAGATTGAACCTTTTTGGTGGCACCCCACCAAGACAAAGAATCCTCCAGAGGGCATTCTGATTCACTGAATCGAGCTTTGCAGAGATCAACATAGGCTGCAAGCTCTGGTCTGCGTTCGGTGTGGACCAGAAGGGCCAGGATATGGTCAATCATTGACCCCTTTGGTGTAAAGCCTGACTGCTCTGGGCGCTGGTGCTCATGCAAATGCTGGAAAACCTGATCAAGAATTATCCGAGCAAAGACTTTGCCTGGCACTGAGAGCAGCATCACTCCTCGGGTGTTGTTGCATTCCTTGCGATCACCCGTCTCTTTACAGAGAGAGAGAGACAACAAAGCCCCTCTTCCAGTCAGTTGGGATGATGCCTGTGTTCCAGACAGATCACAAAACTGCATGCAACAACATGAGTACAGCATTTCCACCAGCCTTGGGAAGTTCAGCATGGATACGACAGATCCCTAGAGATTTATCCCATTTCAAACGGTTCACCGCAGCCTATGTTTCCACAAGTAAAGGTGGACCACAGTTGATTGGAGGGTCAGCAACAGGGATTGTAACACCCCTTACCTCCAACTCAACAGCTAGTGGATCAGCCTAATGCAGCCGCTCAAAGTAACTGGCCCAGTGGGCCTTCACTTCAGACTCCACTATCAAGAGCCCACCACCCTACGCTCTCACTGCAGTCCACCGAGGGACAGGCTTTGAGGAACACATTGTGTGAATTCCCCTGCAAGTGGGATGATAATCACTTGACCACAGGTGATGCTCTTTCCCCTCAGAGATTCCTCACACATAGGCCTCCTTGTCCACCCTCAGTGCACGTAGAGTTTTACGCCTCAACTCGCTGAACAGCTTAGCTCTCCCATTAAGCGTGGTCCTGTGACTCTGGTCAATGGTATCCAGTTTCACTTAAGAGACAAAAAAGTTTTTGCCCCACAGTGTGTTCCAAGACATCTACCGGAAACATCAAGGACGGTGACCTTGAAGGCACTCCCAAACTCTTCATGGTTCCCCAAAGCACCCAGGCCCCCAAAATCCCCAGTCACCCTGTTTGCAAACTCCTCAGCTATCCTCTCATCCTTGAGCTTGCCAACATCCAGCGGAGGCTGGGATGGTATCATTCTCCCGGATTTAAGCTGCAACTTCAGAGTTGCTACAAGCTTGTGGTCGGTATTGAGGAACTGAGCTTTCCAGTAGACCCGGCAGTTCTGGATCATCCTCCAGTGACCAACATTGAGCACATGGTCAATCTCCTTTGCCATAACAAGTGCAGCGATGAGTCATGAACCAGCCACCCTAGTTCCATGACTTTTTGCAAAGTCAAGGAACTTAGAGCTATTCTGGTTCATAGTTGCACATGTCTCATAACCATCCCCATCAGTTCCAGTTGATGCTGTGAAATCCCCCAAGACGAGAAGAGTATCTCGCCTGGGACACTGATCCACCATAGACCTGGGAGGGTTTATTGCAGTTAAATATATTATTACACAGTTTGAGACTACTTTTATTACACACACTACTTTGAGACCTAGGAGGGCTCCATTCCACATTCTGAAACAAATGACACTAACAAATGACACACACCAGTGCCAAGTACCATTGTTGTAATACAGTTTATATACGTACACACACTCACAAATGAACACACGTGTAAAGTGCATAAAACCGACAAACACAAAATTTTATCTTTAAATAGAGTTCTTTGAAAGAGGAATTCAAGTGAGAAATTCGCAAAATTCAATTCAAAAATGCATCAAACCACAGAACAGAAAATGTCGGTCTGTACTCGTCTTCACAGCTGGAACCAGTATGGCGAACATGTGGTCGAATGGACCTGATTGTTTTTTTTTTATACATATTGATGTCGAAGTGAGGGGTGGGTTATGAAAGGAGATTGCACAAAAATGTTCAACAAAACAATGTCCTGTAAAAATAAAATTGCACATTTTCATCAGATGAGACACCTCCCGAGGCACCCCCCGCATGGCACCGCTGGACCCAACAAAGGTGGAAACACACGTCTAATCAATGTCAGGTTGAAAGCACGGATACTTTTACTGACAAAAACAACCAACCAGCTTGGAGATGGCTCGCCAAGTGGCTTAAGCACTCAAGCAAGCACTCCAACAAAACGGTTGATAAGGAATGGCTGACTTGGCAAACTATGAGCATTGCCGATCCATCATATTAAACACATATCTCCCAGAGACGCCAAAATGTCAAATATGTTGGAATTGGACAAATTAAGTTCAATTCTGGAGCTTAAATTTTGTAATTCAGTTTGGTTAAATAGATTCTCGAGGTTATGGCATGTGTGGAAATTATATATAGCCACAAACACATGGTGGCCAAAAGACATGGTGGCTTCAGACCCAGCGAGGTAGATCCAGGATACACCTTA
Organism: Eptatretus burgeri; assembly: GCF_056783735.1. Lineage (NCBI taxonomy): Eukaryota > Metazoa > Chordata > Myxini > Myxiniformes > Myxinidae > Eptatretus > Eptatretus burgeri. The sequence continues at coordinate 108,570,210 of NC_140961.1, read as the reverse complement.
AGACCCCGTAGAGTGAGGTGATCGAGGATGCACCTGATAAAGGATTTAATTAAATAAGGCCATTAATTATCTTCAAAAGAGATGTTTTAATTGATCCAAACATTCAATTTTCACTCATCCACTTCCTGGGAGTTCCCTTGGTATGCACGCAACGTTTCAGGCTGCTAGGTCTCATGATTTTGGTGTTATGGACCTACACACACTCAACACACACATTTATTAGGATAGGTTCATTGTACATAAGTTTGTATGCCCCCTCATTCCTATCTGTGTCTGTTGATCACTTAGTCCGTTACATTTATGAAAGCGTCTCATCTACCCTCTTTGCTGTACTTTTCTTTGAAATTTACACGCTTATCATTTTAACAGACATCTTCCTTCCCATTGGCTTTTGTCTGCATTCCACCGGCTCATTCGGGTTTTATTGAATGATCCTTGGGGAACGGTAAGTGTAAGTTAAAACAACTGTGAGACTGTTTTTCAAATTTGTGAAGGCATCCGTAAGCCTTTGACTCTGAGGCAAACATGTAAGTGGGCCAGGAGTTTGGCGCAATGTTTACTCCAGTCTGAGTGAAACAATTGGTCGAACAAATGCGAGGGATCATGAATTATTACAATGAAATTTTCACGGCACAGGTGTGGGCATAGATAAAAAGTGGAATGGCAAATTGGTTTTGGGGGAGAAAGAAAAATTATACGGGGATATGTTTGAAAAGTAATAATAGCCTGGAAGAACATTGCGCTGGTGTAGATGTCGCTCTGCTCCAGAAAGAGATGGTCCACGTGATAAGCCAATTTGATGGTTTACAGCGGGAGAAGTTAGGCCACGTGGTGAGTGAATCGTCCTCCGTGGTGTGCAGTAAGGTGGTTACAGGCATGTGGTTACACCCGGCAGGGGTTCTTCTGGCATGTGCGGGTCCACCAATGTGTAACCCAATGTCAGCACTGGTGGACGTGCAGGTGGCCGAGCCTGTGACATGTGGAGTGGTGGGCGAGCCTTTGCATTATGTGGGTGAGGCCAGACCTACGCCAGTGAGCAAGGTCGGACTGCCTACAATGTACCGTGGTACCGAACCTACAATGATGAGCGAGGCTTCGTCTGTTGAGGTGTATGAGCTGGTGTCGGCGGAAATTGTGCCATTTTCCAGTGTTTAAGGTGGACCCTATGTAGGGTCGATTCGGTGCCTGGAATTGTCATGTTTCCACAGAATGGGGTGTGTGTTAGTGATTACGGGGCAGCAGGTGAGAAGGAAAAGGTTTTTTGGTGGGGAATTTTGAAAGAGATTGGGCAATGTGTGCCAGTGTCGGTTTGATCACCAATTGTAGTTGAAATGTTTTGGTATTGATGTCAGAGATGAGTCATGAGCAGTCGGTGGCTCATGCCAACAGAGAAGGATTGGATGAGTGGGAGTTTCAAGACCAGCAGTGGCTGCAGGGAGGGGCTGAAAGGCCCAGTAGTAACAATCGGGTTATTGCATGTAGGGTATTTGTAAACATGTGGCTGGGAATTTCAAATTTAAATGTATTTCAGAGCAGCCTTGGTGGGAGTTGGTCCCTGGGCTGCAGAATTTGGACTATGGTGGGTTAATGGTGCTGGCCTCTAAAGGGGATATTTGTCCTCAATATCACCTTGCCCTTTCACATCTTTTCCCAATTTCTAATTACTTGCAGTTACCCATCTACGACGGGTATGGGGGGACAGGACGGATCACAATACTTGGTTACGGTAGTTTCTTTGGATGTTTTGCGCTGCATTCAACAGCTCACTTCATATTGGTGGCGTGTCTGGGTGCTCATGGTAGCGTTTGAGACCGGTAGCTTTAGATTGTTGGCCTTGATACATAGTGCCGAATGAGTAACACGAATGATTTGACATATTCATCATTTCTATATTGCCTTTAACAACATGGCAGGATAAAAGTCGTGAATGCTGAGTTGAACAAACGTCCTGAACTCATAGGCTTAGTTAAGTAAAGCACGTCGTCTGGGACCCGGCCGTCGGTTTGTCATCTAACGCTACTGATTGTGACGTCATCGATTCCCTCTTTGAAAATTCTATCTATATTCGATTTTTTGAATCCTCTATCACCTGCGTAAATACATGGAACACATAATGTGAAGATTTCGGAAGTATGAACAGAATATGTTCGGAGAAAAGTGTTAGAAGTTCCAGGCTTACACCCATTATATTATGATTTTATCCATGTGCTCAGAATAAATGTTTGTTGAAAATTTGATGACAAAAGCTCAAATGGTAAAAAGTTAATGCATGGACACACACACACACACACACACACACACACACACACACACACACACACACACACACACACACACACACACACACACACACACACACACACACACACACACACACACATATACACATACACATACACACACATGCGCTCGATTGCTTTGTTTTGGTTTGAGGTATTTTATTTCATAATTTGCAGTGAATTTAACAATGATTGGTATTCTTGCCATTTGTACAACCATCTTTTGTTGGAATAAATGGCGAGAGTGCAGAATTAAAAAAGTTATAGTGGTCTCTGACTGTTCTCTGATGGATGGAAAGAGACGTTGGCGTTATTTTGGATGTCATCAATAGCTTTTCAGTCTCTTGTTTTGAAAAAAAAAAACACATATTTATAATGTTACTCACCAGCTTATTCAGAATATCTTCTTGGAAACGTATCACATGCAACAGTGTGCATCATCATCATCATCATCATCATCATCATCATCATCATCATGTCCCATGACCTCGCTCCAAGTAGATGGTTGGGACACCATGGTAGCGTTTCTATGGGCAAATATATACCTGGTGGTGCTTATCTTTCCAGGCCACGTTTGGGCAAGAATTTGGAATTTGGACATGTTCCAGCGATACCTCGCAGACTCTTCATTTAAAGATGCCAAGGGATCCTTAATATCCATGAATAATGATATTGTACTGTTCTTTGCAGCTTAATGTACATTTGACAGACAGAAAACTCATTGATGCCTCTCCTTGCCTTTCAAAACACCAATCTGAGTTTAAAATCAGGTCAGGAATGGGACTCGGACTTCCATTAATTTTCACTCTTGTTTTTAGTCGGATTCCCATGACAATGATTTTTAAGAAAAAAAATCATAGCATTACAATAAAGGTGTTGATGTGGATTTTTTTAACCCACCTTGTTGTGATCGTTGTCCTCCTAAAGGATTCTAACTGGTCGATTGTGGAATCCTATTTGACTTCAGACAGAGTTTAACGTTTGTCCGATTTGATTATAAAATCCTACAAAAAACCCTATCGACACTGATAAAACTGATGTCCACACAAGTCCTTCCTTGTGAAACAATTTATTTCCTAATTATACACCATACACTTCTCACCCTTGTACAATGAACTTAAGAATCCCCATTGATTGCAATATTATTTGGTTCTATTTCATTTATTCTTACTTTAGTTAACAGTTAGACCAACCCGATTCAATTCACTTCTACATTACATCAGAGAGTTTTATTCTAACTTGGTACTTGGTCAGTTCCAAGGAGTACGAGCCACTGAGAAACTATACTTCCTCACGTGCTCGTACTGAGAAAATGTGCCTTTCAAAACATTTTATACTTCCATGAGAGAGAGGTTGGGGGATATTCACCCAGACTGTAGACGTGTCCTTTAGACAAAAAGCCACTTCGTACATTTTCTAAGCAAAGGTTCCTTTATCAGCTCGGTCACTCTGCTCCAGAACAACACATTTCTTATCATTTAGGGCAAAAGTCTTTTGGCCAGAAATGACAGCCAATTCAATTTGCAGCATAAAAGTTACATTTCTGAAACTCCATTTGTTACAATTTAAAATACATTAATATAAATTTTTCCCCCACAGTGTGATAGCAAAAATAATAATACATATATATATATATATTATATATATATACATATATATATATATATATATATATATATATATATATATATATATATATATATATATATATATATATATATGTCACAATTAACGATTTGATCAGAAACCATCCATATATTACGGATTAAAAATGCTGGAATTTTTGTCTCCAATCCTAAACAATCGTTTCTACTTTCTTTCAACTTCCGTTTCCACCTCTAGAGGAGTGTGATGAAATTGTTATTGGAAAATTAATTATTTTTAAGTGATATCAGTATCTGATCAGAATCAAAGTTTCTGGATGTATTCAATGTGAACCTTTCTTGCCAACAAGCTTTCTTTTTTACATGCAGTATACCTAACTCCTCCACATTACCCATATTCTCCATTTTCTTTACTGTCATCTTTCCTTCCTTTCCTCAATTTTGTCTCTTCCCCACCTCTTATCTGTATAGAATGAGAAAATTGGCCGTTTTGAGAAGAATAAGGATAGTAGAACGCAATGTACACACAGCACAGGATTCAAACTTGAAGGGACTGCAGTCTGTCTTGTTACTCTTTAAAACCCTTCCAGAAGATAAAGGTAATTCTTATTATCAGTTCAGAGAGGTTGAATTTGTTCATCTTTACAAAGGCAAACACAACACCTTTTACTGTAATCACAGCCCTGTCATTATACACTTCCACAGTATATCTTGAATTCAGCAATTTCCCTTCAAAATCGACCACACTGCTCTGATTTCATGAAGAGAGGAGAAAATTAACTTTCATTTTGGCAATAGGAATAGAAATCCCCAAGGTCCTCCATTTGAATTGAGAGCAGAGTTGTTAGGCAGCAGATTGAAATGTTCGGGCCAATGAACCCATGTCAGCGTCACAAGTTTGAGTGGGGTAGACCACTTTATGTTAAACCAGACACCTATGCTGTTTGCATTCCACAACAAAGAACGGAAGGGACATTTTTTAACTCTCCTGAAAGCTCAGCTTGATTTCTTAGTACTTTTGTGATTTGTAAGATACCGTACTTGGTTCACAGTTAATGTACTGGAACCACTTTCCACCTTCTGTCCATCGAAAGCCTTTTCCATAGCTCAGCTTCAAATTGGTACCCAACGATATCAATTAATTTCTCAGCATCATGATTTCGGTTTGAATGGTGAAAGCAATCCGATTTGCCAACTGACTGTAGCAAGCAGTTAAAACACTATGACTTGTATGATCTGGAACCAAAATGTTGAACATCTGGGAAACGGAAAGGCTGTTGGCAACATGGTGTTTTCCATTTGACACTTTAAAGTTTAAACCAATGGCAGTGGTAACGAGAAGGCATCTCAAAATGCAAAGCCTGTCCACATCTGCTTTGTCCTCAAATTAAACTTCAAAACAACAACTAAACAAAGGAAATTGTTCTCCATATTCTCATGATAAAAGTTTGTTGAAAATTTGATGGCAAAAGCTCAAATAGTAAAAAAAGTTATGACCCAGACATACACACTGAAGTTCAAATAATAAATAAATACAGAACACGGAAGCGATTATTTAAAAAAAAAAAAAAAATTCAGCCAACTTGTGCTACACAGCATACGAATAAACTTATAAAGCATATTTCCACTCACTGTGACACTGCCCTTTGAAATTTTGGCCCAATTATAAATTATTTTTCTCCATATTCTCGTAATAAAGGTTTGTTGAAAATTTGATATGATGTCATGGCAGACGGAACCCGTGGTACTCTTAAAGTTATGGTTATGCCCTGCGCGTACACACACACACACACACACACACACACACACACACACACACACACACACACACACACACACACACACACACACACACACACACACACAC
>NC_140961.1:108544460-108556960 GCF_056783735.1 Eptatretus burgeri | reverse complement strand
TAAAGTCCTGGCTAAGTTAGGATATGGACCATTCTGGATCAATGAAATAACAGACAAAAACGAGCTGGGAATATTTCTACAAAGGATTTATTAACAGGCAGGTGAGGAAAGATATGTGACTCAATGAATGTTTTTATTGTAGTCTGTAGCAGGAATAGGAATAGGCCAGTAAAATTTGCCCCAAATTTGGCAAAGGTCAAAATAATTGCAATATAATGTATTTTTTCACAATGCATTTTTCTCATGTCTCTAGTTCAACATACTAAAAGTCTACCACAGTCAACTGATGGGAAATATGACAAAATTACGTTTTTCAACAATGATGTTGTGATGCTTTACAAATATCTACTCATTTACAATATATACCATATGCAATGTATTTTAATAAAACCACTGTCAATTAATGCATTGCAATCAAGGACAGTCCTGTTTTGATTAGTTCCATCACAAATAATCATCAAGATTACAGTTTTTTTATATAAAAATTAGCATTTTACCAGGCAAATGTCTTTAAAAAGTATTATTTTTTTTGCAGTGATTTTGATACTTTTCTTCAAACTTTATAACTTGCAATGATATTGATGTATCACAAACTTGATCACAATAAGTGATGTCTACTGTACATTATAAAACAAATTTCGATAGAATATGACAATTACTTGCAGTGCTATACCATTTTTGGTGCATTAAGATTACCCCTACCCCCAAATGCATACACTGTTGACCATTGGGGAGTGTTGTGTGAGAACCATTTCTTTGTAAGTAAAATGTAATCATATTTATACTTTGCAATATAGCCATATTGCCAACAGGTATGGTTAGTGTATTTATACTACATTCTATAAAGTCATTCTATGCAGTAGTACACATATCTACTGATAAGTGTCCATTTTAGAATCAATATCATTTAGGACTGGTGAGTTATCCGAAACAGTTCAACAACACTCTCCACAGGTTGTTTTGCATTGTGTTTATTATAACAAAAAGTAGAATATAACCTGATGCATCTCCCTAATAACCTACAAAAAAAAACCTACAAAAACTAAATGCTGGAAAAAAATTAAAGTTTACATGTTTTGACAACCAAGTACTTTCATTTTAAAATCCAGCTGTATTGCCAACAACTATGCCAACTAAATCTATAAAGTTCTATCCGACTTTCTATCTATTTATACTACATTCTATACAGTTATACTACATTTTATACAGCTATACTCAATTCTATGAAGTCCAATGCAGTTGTATACATATCTACTGCTCCATGTCCATTTCTGAATCAAGATCATCATTTAGGACAGGTGAGTTGGAACATGCAGTTCCACAACACTCTCCACAGGCTGGTGCATGGAATCTATAAGCAACCTAGAGCCAAATTGGTGATGCATCTGTAGAGCTAAACCCCATTGCAGGGGTACAATCATCATTCTGGGTCTTGCAGCTTGAACAATAGCATGCCCCAATGAGGCCTGTTTTTTTTTCTCAGTGTTTTTCCTGCAACCATAATTTGTAGAAACTGGACTAGGCTATCTGGTAGAAATGTCATTGCATTTTATATTGTCAAATCATCAGCAACTGGATACTCAGTACATAGATAAAGTGCCTTAATATCATTTTTCATCAGATTGGCTGCTGTTTCAATGATGTGTCTGGTTTCATCATCATTATCACCCTTTGGTGATTTGTAGTAGTCATTCATAATGGAAGCAGCAGTGGTTCTAAATGTAACAATAGTTTTCTTGCCTTCAAGATTTGTGAAAAGAACCTTATCACCAAAATGGTCTTTTAGTTTTTGTTTCATGTACTGCACTCCATATGCCTCCTGCATTGAGCCAGTCAACTTCAAGTATTCATCCATCTTCTTTACGAGATCAATGATTGCTATTTGTTCATCATCACTTTCCTCTAGATATTTTGTGACAAGTAGAAAGGTATCATACTTGTCTTCTTCAACTTTGCAACTTCTTCGTAGTTTTTTCTTTTTACCAGAGTGAATCATGTGGTTAAAACTTCTTTGGAATGTTTCTCCCAGTTCTAAAGTTTATGCTGCATTGGTTGTGATACACTGCATCTTCAGCATGCAGGTCATTAGCATAGGATATCCTGCCCATGACTTCCTCACTCCAGACATCATTCCGTATTTTGCAAACATTCTAATAGTCAAAGTGCGGAGGAGCTCCTTGTGAGCCAACGGCCATCCATATCTAGTGCCCAACTGTGTCTGCGGACGTCCTCCTGCAGTTGGGTTACTTATTATTAGGAGGTTGGTGGCAGGATTTGCACTCCGGCCACCGTATAACCCTTCATTCCGCAAAACAAAAATGCAAAGAAATCTGAAAACCCACTCCATGGGAGTACTTCCTGTGCAGCTTCCCTTCGCAGGGCAGCTCACCGGATGACAGAATTTGGGCAAAGCCTTAGGGACCCGCAAGCTTTGATGATAGGAGGGAAACCACGGGGTAACATTCCCGGGTCAGATTGTGGGAGAGTGTGTCGGAGTGGTGCTGAGGTGTCGTCCACCAGACGGCGGTCTCCTTGGGTTAACATGAGGCAGTCTCTTCGGATGGGGGCCTGGAATTTCCTATCCCTAAGAGAGGATGATCACCTGTCTCTGTTATCATCTGAGCTCAAGTGTTTGGACATCGGTATTGCAGCACTCTCTGAGGATCAGAGACCGGATTGCGGCGAGATCATGGTGGGTGATTACACCTACTATTGGTCTGGTCGCTCTAATGGTTACTATTCCCAAGGAGTTGCTGTAGCTGTGTCCAATAAGCTGACCCCAATGATAATTGAGGTAACACCGGTCAACGAGCGTATTATGAGATGAAGGATTCACTCCTTATGTGTCATTTCTCTGGTGTCTGTTTATGCTCCGACTGAGGCGAGTGATCTCACCGTGAAGGATGCATTCTATGCCACGCACGAGTCTGTGGTTGTTCGGTGCCCCAGACGAGATACACTTCTAGTCTTGGGGGATTTCAATGCATCGACAGGAACTGAAAGGGATGTTTATGAGATGTGTGTTGGTCCCCATGAGTCAGGAACTATGAACCAGAATGGCACTAAGTTCGTTGACTTTGCAAGAAGTCGTGGACTTAGGGTGGCTGGTTCATGGTTTCAGCGCCCACAAGCACATCACTGGACTTGTTATTGCAACTTTGGCGGTGTGGCAAAGGAGATTGACCATGTCTTCGTTGATGGTCACTGGAGGATGATCCAGAACTGCAGGGTCTACCCGAGTGCTCAGTTCCTCAATGCTTACCACCGGCTTGTTGTAGCAGCTTTGAAGTTGCTCCTTAAATCCAGGAGAATGGTACCATCCCAGCTGAGGCTTGATGTTGGCAAGCTCAAGGATGAGAGGGTAGCTGAGGAGTTTGCGAACAGGCTGAGTGGAGATTTGAGGAGTCTGGGTGCTTTGGGAGGTCCTGAAGAGTTGTGGAGTGCCTTCAAGACCACCGTCCTTGATGTTGCTGGTGGATGTCTTGGAACTCACCGAAGGGCAAAGAAGAATTGAATTTCTCAAGGGACACTGGATACCTTTCACCAGAGTCGCAGGGCCAGGCTGAATGGCAGAGCTGAGCTGTTCAGGGAGCTGAGGCGTAAAACTGTACGTGCGGTATGGGTGGACAAGGATGCCTATGTGTGAGGAATCTCTGAGGGGGTCGAGCATCACCTGTGGTCAAGGGATTCTCGTCCCGCTTACAGGGGAATTCGCACATTGCGTTCATCTAAGCTCCTCCCTCGGTGTACTGCAGTTAGAGCAGAGAGTGGTAGGCTCTTGACAGAGGAGTCCGAAGTGAAGGCCCGCTGGGCCGGTTACTTTGGGCGGTTGTACCAGGCTGATCCAGCAGCTGTCGAGTTGGACGTCAGGGGTGTTACAATCCCTGTTGCTGACCCTCCAATAAACTGTGGTCCACCTTCACTTGTGGAAACACAGGCTGCGGTGAACCGTTTGAAATGGGGCAAAGCTCCAGGGATCTGAGGCATCCACGCTGAACTTCTCACGGCTGGTGGAAATGCTGCACTCGTGTTGTTGCATGCAGTTCTGTGCTCTGCTTGGAACACAGGCATCATCCCAACTGACTGGAAGAGGGGCCTTGTTGTCCCTCTCTGGAAAGGGAAGGGTGATCGCCAAGACTGCAACAACTACCGAGGGGTGACGCTGCTCTCAGTGGTGGGCAAGGTCTTTGCTTGGATAATTCTTGATAGGGTTCGCCACCATCTGCTTGAGCATCAGCGTCCAGAGCATTCAGGCTTTACACCAAAGAGGTCAACGATTGACCGTATCCTTGCTTTTCGGGTCCTCACCGAATGCAGACGAGAGTTTCGGCAGGGGCTGCTTGCAGCCTATGTTGATCTCTGTAAAGCGTTCGATTCAGGGAATCAGGATGTCCTCTGGAGGATTCTTGGTCTTCGTGGGGTGCCACCAAAACTGATCGATCTCATGTCTGAACTCTACTCTGGTACTGATAGTGTTGTGAGATGTGGTGCTACCATCTCTGACTTATTTCCAGTTACTGGAGTTTGTCAGGGGTGTGTACTGGCCCGCACACTTTTCAGCACATGTATGGACTGGATTCGAGGGAGGATGTCAGAGAGATCAAGTTGCGGTGCATCGTTTGGGAATGTCAAGATCTCTGACCTTGATTTTGCAGATGATGCAACCATCTTTGTGGAGACTTCAGATATCCATTTGGGGGCCCTCGAGGTGCTGAATGAGGAGTCGGAGCCACTGGGATTACGGGTTTCCTGGGTCAAAACTAATATCCAGGCTTTCAATGACATCTTGGATGCCGCTGTTCTGTCTGTGCCTGTTTGTGGTGAGGATGTTGAGGTCCTGGAGAGGTTCACTTATCTTGGCAGTGATATTCATGTCTCTGCTGGCTGCGAGTCAGAGGTCAATAGACGTCTGGGTCGGGCCTGGGGAGTCATGGATTCATTGGATAATGGGGTGTGGCGCTGCCGGTACCTGTGCGGGAGGACGAAAGTCCGAGTCTTCAGGTCCTTGGTGCTTCCAGTGTTGCTCTATGGATGCGAGACTTGGACTCTGACCAAGGATCTGAGATGGAGACTTAATTCCTTTGGTACCAGGTCTCTTTGGAGAATCCTTGGCTATCGCTGGTCAGACTTTTTGTCCAATGAGCGGTTGCTGAGAGAGACTCAAATGAGAGTTGTTACCTGCATCGTCCATGAGCTTCAGCTGCGGCTGTATGGACATGTGGCTCATTTTCCTGATGCTGATCCTGCTCACCAGATTCTCTCAGCGAGGGAGTCTCATGAGTGGAGGAGGCCAATGGGCCGATGGGGATGGGCCAGGCATCTGCCTGGGGGATCGCCAGACGGAGGCCCCTGGAGTACCGGCGGAAGTGGATGCAGCGATGCGCTGCTCTGGTGCATGCTCCCATACCTGAACTGACCTAATAGTGTTTTCAAAAACTGATGTCCTGACAGGAAATACATCATACCCCCTCTGTCAACCATCACAATGGGCTTGCTGACGGCAAAAGATGCAATCTTTTGTGAAGTCAAATGGTTTTGATTGTGATTGTCACTTGAATTCTGGTGCAGAAGCATCAGGTAGTCCTACATGCTTTTGAGTTTTGATGTACTTTGGATTACACCAATTTTTTTCTGCATGCCTTATGGACACGTTGCCCTTCTTGGGTCTGCAGACTGCTTCCCCGTTCCTCACTTGCACGGTTGATGCCATCACTCCCTTTCTTGCCAAGGGTAACAATATCACATTCAGCATCATATGTGATATCCTTGGTGCATAACACACACAGTTGATCTTGTCTTGTAGATTGACACTCAGCCATCACTTACCTGCAAAGAAATTAAAGTTAATGACTTACACTTCACAGATTAATAAGAAAGGAGTGTATAAAAGTTAAGTATAGCAACGCAAGTATTGATCACATTCCTTTTAAATTTGTTACACTGACAGATTTAGGGGGGGATGGGGGGACAGGAGGGTGCCACCCTCGATTCTATTTGCTGTTCAAAATTGTGAAATGATAACAACATTTGTGAAATCTATATCGAGTTAGCTCTCTGTGGAATGATAAATTTTAGAAATTGGACTATTATTAAGGATGTTATGACCTATAAGACATTTTAACCAATAATTTGACTTTTGATTTTTGTTTTTTTAAATAAATTAGCCAGGATCAGAGCCTGCAGTCAACTACACCCCCCTTTAACAAAATCTTGGATCTGCCCCTATGTTATAAATTATCGTTATTATAAGTTCTAATGTAATCAAGTTTGTAAAGTATGAATAGAATAACATTTTATTTCCAAAGGAATTGTTCTCACACAAGCACTCCCCAATGGCCAACACTTACATTTGGGGGTAGGGGTAATCTATATGTACCAAAAATGATATTGCACTGCAAGTACTTATCGTATTCCATCCAAATTTGTTTTAAAATATGCATTAAACATTTATAATGTAATCAAGTTTGTTATATATCAATACCATTGCTTGTTATTCAGTTGGAAGAAAAGTATCAAAATCACTGCTAAAATAATGCTACTTTTTAAAGACATTTGCCTGGTAAAATGCTAATTTTTACAGAAAAAACTGTAATCTTGATGATTATTTGTTATGGAACTAATCAAAACAAGACTGTCCTTGGTTGTAATGTATTAATTGACAGTGGTTTTATTCAAATACTTTGTATATGGCATATATTGTAAATGAGTAGATATTTTTAAAGTATCACAACATCATTTTTGAAAAACGTAATTTTGTCATATTTCCCATCAGTTGACTGTGGTAGACTTTTTGTTTGTTTAACTAGAGACATTACAAAATACAATGTGACATAAATAAATTCGATTGCAATTATTTTGACCTTTTCACCATTCTGACTGGCCTAGAAGAAATGTGAAGGTGCGGCAATAATACAAGCAACTTACAAAAGCAGATTCAGAGCAGAGTTATCCCGATATAATTGTTGTACAATCTTAACTTAAGCGAAGAAAGGCACCAGGAAACACACACACACAGACAGACAGACAGACAGACAGACAAACAGACAGACAGACACACACCGATGAAGAGGGGTTAATGAAAAGAAAAAGGATAGGAGATGAGGTTAACAGTCTCTCTACCTTGCACGATTGCTCGACTGTACCACCAGTACGTTTTGGGGGGATGCTTTGCTGGGCGATATCTCCCTGACAGCTGGCGCATCATCTCTTGATTCGTGGCACTCGTGCAGCTCGCATCGTTCCAGAGAATGAGACGTGACCATCGGGTGTGAAGGGAGGGATTTGGGTGGAGTCAGAAGCCAATGGGTGGAGAGACGCGGAATCTGAAGCAATTGGGTGGAGAAGGGGAGGTGTGGTGGTGAAGAAGGCGCAGTCAGCAGGCAAATTGGAAATGAAGAGCAGAGCCAGCAGGCAAATGGGTAAGTTGTCGATCCAAAGCCAGACAGAACGAGCCGACAGGAATGAAGATAGGAACGATGGGCAGGAATGATGAGCAGGAACGACACACTGGCGGCTTCGTGACCCGTCCTTTCAGAGACCCCTTGGTGCGGGGCTGGGGCGACGACCCGAGGCGATGTGTCGTCACCCATATCGGGTGCGCTACTTAGGCCCTGGCCACTGTGCGGCCAGGCCATGATGGCTGGAAGCGGCTCCACTCCGCTTCTGGCAAGATGGTTCCAAGCTGCGGAATCGTCTTTCTCTGAACCCCATGAAATGAATCGCCTTGCATCGATCCCAGAGATATGAACCACCATGCACCGAATCCTGTGCCATGCCCCAGCGACCCACGGTTGGTGCTGGCCAATGTGTCTGCTCCATGTTGTGCCACGCGGCCCAAGCGATCCGGCCGCACAGCAAGCCTCTGCCTGATAGCAGCTGCATTGAGGCGGAGGTGCGGGAGAATGTCTGCAGTCCGTGGGAGACATTTGTGGCTGTCGTGGTGAGTGAAGACTGACGGTAAGACGTTATTGTATCCCCATGCGCAGACCCGACAAATTATGTATGCTATTCGTGCCCCGTTCCGTAAGATGATAAAGTATCACGGGCTGTGCGTGAGTCCACCATTGTACATGTGGTCAGCACACGGGTGCGCCCGCCATCGAGCATGCCCCATACAGTGCATGTGGGTCCGCCATTGTACACGTGGTCAGCATGCAGGTCCGCCCGCCATTGAACATGGTGTTTGCGGTTATCAGAGGCGGTGTCCTGTGCACGGTGCCAGCCCTGATCTGTGTCAGGGAATTGAAGGAAAGGATTGGATATAATTATTAGATGGAGATTCGGATTGAAAAGGGGACAGATATATCTATTAATGGAGATTTGGATTGAAGAAGAATGTGCCCCATGAGTACTGTATGTTATGAGCATTTGGTGTGTTGGTTATGCCTCTGATCGCCTGAACAGTGGGTGGGGGGTCGTTGCTGTGGGGCACGTTCTCCGTGCAGCGCTGGCATTTATTGTTGGTGTCTACTGCTGCCCTTGGTCTTCTGTGAGCACGCATTCTTACGCAAAGGGAGCGGCTGTGGTTTTTACCGATGGGTGTCCGAGCGGAGTGCCTGCCGGCCTCACGAGGACCCCTTGCTTGCATTTACCTCAGGGATAGCGATAAAGAAAGAATAGGAATGAGGTTCAGAGATTTAAGCAGACCCAGCTATGAGATTTACACAACTCACTGTCCCGTTCGACTCACTAGACAAGAAGAAAGGGACTATCTGAACATACATTAATGAAATAACTGACTGGGGACCACTGTATGTTGACTGCTATTGGTGTTGGAGGGATGTTGTTTCCAGAACCGCAACAATATATACTGCACATATTTTTATATATATATATATATATATATATATATATACTACATGGCCAAAAGTATGAGAACACCCCTTATAATTAGTGGATTCGGCTTTGACAGCCATACACATTGCTGACAGGTATGTAAAATTAAGCACACAGCCAAGCAATCTCCATTGACAAACATTGGCATTGGAATGGGCCATATGGAAGAGCTCAGTGACCTTCAACGTGTCACCATCATCAGATGCCACCTTTCCAACAAGTCAGTTCGTCAAATATCTGCACTGCTAGAGCTGCCCCGGTAAATTGCAAGGGCTGTTATTGTGAAGTGGAAATGTCGAGGAGAAACCACAGCTAAGCCACGAAGTGGTCAGCCACACAAACTCATAGAGTGGAACGGCCGAGTGCTGAAGCACGTAGCATGGAAAAATCGTCTGTTGTTGGTTGCAGCAATCACCACTCTATTCCAAACTGCCTCTGGAAGCAACGTCAGCACAAACGCTGTTCGTCGAGAGCTTAATAAAATGGGCTTCCATGGCCGAGTCGCCGCACACAAGCCTAAGATCATCATGCCCAATGCATGAGAATGCCCCCATGCACAAACCGAGGTCCATACAGAAATGGTTTGTCGAAATCGGTGTGGAAGAACTTGACTGGCTTGCACAGAGCCCTGACGTCAACCCCATCGAACACCTTTGGGATGCATTGGAACGCCGACTGCGAGCCAGACCTCATCACCCAACATCAGTGCCCGACCTCACTCATGCTCTTGTGGCTGAATGAAAGCAAATCCTCGCAGCAATGTTCCAACATCTTGTGGAAAGCTATCCCTGAATAGTGGAGGCTGTTGTATCAGCAAAGGGGGACCAACTCCATATTAATGCCCATGATTTTAGAATGAGTTGTTGGACGAGCAGGTGTCCACATACTTTTGGCTGTGTGTGTGTGTGTGTGTGTGTGTGTGTGTGTGTGTGTGTGTGTGTGTGTGTGTGTCTTCACGATATGGCCAAAAGTATTTGGACACCTGCTCGTCCAACATCTCATTCCAAAATCATGGGTATTAATATGGGGTTGGTCCCCCCCCCCCTTGCTGCTATAACAGCTTCCATTCTTCTGGGAAGGCTTTCCATGAGATGTTGTAACATTGCAGCGGGGATTTGCTTCCATTCAGCCACAAAAGCATAAGTGAGGTCAGACACTGGTGTTGGGCGATTAGGTCTGGCTCGCAGTCGGCATTCCAATTCATCCCAAAGGTGTTCGATGGGGTTGAGGTCAGGGCATTTTGCAGGCCAGTCAAGTTCTTCCACACCGATCTCGACAAACCATTTCTGAATGGACCTCGCTTTGCACTACTGCATGTGCATCTCCTTGAGCATAGTGGTTCAGCCTTACAGCCACACTTGATGAGCTGTCTGCAGCATTTTGCGGCCTCTGGTATTGTTGTCCACAGTGGTTTCCATGTGTTGTCATTATTAGTCCAACCGAAAGCATCAGGACTGGGGACATTCTGTTCAGTTTTCCGGCTCATCAACAAGATGCGAGCTTGGTATATACTCCGGTTTGTGTGCTGGATCAGAGCAGCCTGAGATGGTGGGAGATTCTGCATCATTTGTACTTTGCGGGGGAAGAGTTTCTTCCTCAGGTCATTGACGCTTTCAGGCGAGGTTGTGCTGTCATACAAAATGCAGGTTAATTGTTCTATGACTTTGAAGAGAGGCGATTCAACCGACTTTGGCGTGAAGGATACTGCATAGGGAAGTGGAAGGCTTCAGTAGCTGTAGGAAATGCCCTCCAGGCCTCCCAAGATGACTTTTTTGCCCTTCCATTGAACTGTGATGTAGTATCTGACCCAGTGAAGGCATGGAGGAATGGAAGTGCTCTGGATTTCCCTTCACCGAGTTCACCACAGAGGGAGTTGATGTGGTAGAACCTGAAGTGTTTTCCTTTTCCAAATGCTACCCACAGCTGAACATCAGGATGTTTCTCTAGAAGGTCAAAGAATATGCCAGCCAGAATGACCACAACATCTGTATCCACTGTGCTGACCATAATAGTCTTTGCACCCTTTTGTAAAGCATCTGCGATATAAAGGCACATTCTGGAGTCGGCCTCTTCATGATCGGTTGCTGGCATAGGTTCACTGCTGCCTTTGGACACAACTGATTGTCCAGAGGTGATGTACACTCCCTTATCAACTGGATACTCATAGTCGGTAACTTCCTCTGTCAGCAAAGCAAACGGCTCTTCCTTGTTCTTGGACTCCTGTAGGAATGTAGCAACGTTTCCAGGCAGCTTTGGCTGTGGGGCGACTTTCTTTCTCACACCCTTCCCTCTCTTCTCGCGAGTAGTATCCTTCAGGCTGCCCTCCCTGTCGGTGTCCCATACAATGTCCATCCGCTTGCAGCTTCGAAGCTGGTGATTGGTCCAGCGTATGAAGTTTCCAGCACTGTAGTCACCAAATGTTGTAGCGTCACCTCTAGGAAGAGTGTGCACTACCGCTGGGGCATCAAACTGTGTGGGAGCTTCTGGCTGCTTGCTGGGCTTCAGGAGATCCAGTAACTGCGATTTAGAGCTTGGCAGTCGGAGTTTACCATGCTGACTCAAGGATGGGGGCCAGGGATGATTCTCATGAGAGAAGAACTCATCCATATCGGCATCACGAACCTGGCTAGAGATGAACAGCTTGCTGAAGAGACTGTAGTCGCTCTTGATGTCCTCCATTTGCTGTTTCGTCTTTGATTTAGATTTAGCATGAAGTTGTTTGAAAAGAAGCAGTCGATTCCATTTGATTGGCTTATTGATTGACACAGTCCTCTCTACAAGGACATCCTTAACATAGGCTTTCTACTGTTCCTTCCCTAGGGCTTCCATTGTATGCAGGGTATTGGCTGCAGCTTCATCAAGACAATTGTTACTGTCGATTGTCATGAGTTCTTGTGAATCTCCCAGAAAAGGGTTACCCATCGATGTAATTGTTGCACAGAGTTTATTGACTTTTGGCTTGACCATTTCTTGAGTGGAAGCCCCCTGTTGATGGTTTTGGCTGTCAGTAGTCTCGTGAGCGGTGTACTGGTCTTCAAGCTCTGAGAGTAGTCTGGCCTGTTCAGGACCTGACACCATCAATCTCTTGAACGCTGCAGGGTTCTCTGTCAATCCAATTGCTCCACCAGTGTCCTTCACTCATCCATTGTTTTGCTCATGTGCTTGATCCAGTGGCAGGGTAGAGAATTTTCTTTGTGTCTTGGGGAAGACCCAGAACTTCTGTAGGCCATCTCTGATACTGTCGGGTTGGGATTTCATGTCCCTGATATGCACAGGAATCCAGCGAGTGTAATTTGGGTGGTCTAAGGCAAAGAACCAGGGGGTCAATGTCTCAAGTACAGCAATGAAGAGTGAGAAGTTTCTCTCACGATGAGAACGAACAAAGATGAGGACCAGGATTTCTAATCGCAGAATTATGACCCAGTACTCAGAGGTGGGATTCTTTGCACACATTTCTTTCTTCCAGTCATTGAAGGCTGCTTCATCATGAGGGCCTCGCTTCTCTAGGCATGCATCTTGCTGCAGTTTGGCAAGGGAAAGTGCGCTGATCTGAAGGGCATGCCTCGTCCTTGTCACGTGAGTTACATGAAGGAAGGAGTCTGCAGTTCCTGCAGAAGCAACACCTGCATCACTCAGAGCTGTAGTCCAACCACTTCCTTCTAGCA
>NC_140961.1:108540960-108543960 GCF_056783735.1 Eptatretus burgeri | reverse complement strand
TGTTGATGTGTTTTTGTCATCGACTACTACTTTTGAAAGATACATTGTTTTGCAAAAAAATAACATCAGACTACAACTATCCACAATACTTTCAGCATTTTGGTTCGTGCCCATATTGATGTACGGTTCACCATTTTGATGCACTGATGGCCACATGAGATGCACTGATTGCCATTCTGATGCACGGGCTGACATGTTGAGGCACAGATGAACATTTTGATACACAGCTCACCATTTCAGATGCACTGGTTGCCCTTCTGATGCACAGGTTGCCCTTCTGATGTATGGATGGACATTTTGATGCAAGAGTTGCCATATTGATGGACTGGCGGCCATTTGGGATGCATATGTTGCCCTCCTGATGCACATTTTGCCCTCCTGATGCACATGTTGCCCTCCTGATGCACATGTTGCCCTCCTGATGCACATGTTGCCCTCCTGATGCACATGTTGCCAATATGATGCACGGATGGACATTTTGATGCATGGGTTCCCATATTGATGCACTCGTTGCCATTTGAGATGCACATATTGCCCTTCTGATGGATGAATGGACATTGTTATGCATGGTTTGCCATATCGATGCACAGGTTGCCAGTTGGGATGCACAGGTTGCCAGTTGGGATGCACAGGTTGCAATGCTGATGCATGGATGCAGGCCAATTTGATGATATGGAACAGATATCAAGTTAATTCCAGAATATTATTGCAGAATATTGTTACCAGGACATTCAATCACAATTTCCTTGATACCGGTATAGTTTTGTGGGGCATTAATGGAACGGCACTCCAAAACTTACAAGGAGAAATAAATTTTAGGAGCTTTGAGCTTGATATAATTCAGACATTTAATTGGTGATAAAGTATTGCTTCACCACCTTTGCAGCATGATGTACTTTACTGTCCCTGATTTTATGTATCTTCCAAATATTCCATCCTTGCGAGGTGTGCGGTCACTCGAAGTATACATTTTTAGCTTACCTGGAACTTAGTTCCAGGGAGCTTATGGGATGGCGCATTGTCTGTCCATCCGTCCGTCCATAAACACTTGTGACTTCTTCTCTGAAACTAGACGCACGATTTCGATGAAATTTGACCACAGCCTTCATCACCCAGTATGTACCAAATTTTGTTCATGGCATTAAAAAAAAAAAAATCGGGGTCTGATGGGGTCTACGGAGGGAGTTTACAGGCCCCCCAAAAGAGGTATTTGCTTTCTTCTCCGAAACTAAACAAACAATTCCGATAAATGTTTATGATATTTAAAAAAAATTGGGGTCTGAGGGGATTTACTGTGAAGAGGGGGGGGGGGTGGGGGTGGTTGCTCCACAAAATATGTATTTGCTATAATATTGGTTCAATGGTGCATTTTTCTGATTCTGTCCCATGTTGACTTCCTCCTCAGTGTCGTAATTCTACCAGGTGAGTGCCCAGAGATATAGTCCATGTGCCAGTAGTGTTGGTCGGTACCATCTGGGGGGACTAATTTAAATGGTGATGCTTAGCAAGGTGTTTAACCCTTGAGTTAGAAAATATGTGATAGCATTGTATCGGTGGTAGCTTTTTGTGTGTTATCACCCTGGGTATATGCCCACACTTAAATAAGTTTTTGTGCAAAATTGCCAGTACAAGGTAAGACATCCAACTTCAACTTAACATTTATTTATCAGTCAAACATTAATATTGAAATTTGTCTCACCTTTTGCTAGGATGATTTGCTTCTCAACAAAAAGTGCTAAACATGTCTCGGTTGAAATGCATGTCATTGGTGACACTTTTATATCAGTGTCTATTTCCTGTGTGATAAATCATACCACCATTAGTAAAAAGTGTTTGTCTATCATTTACTGTGGAAAGTAAATAATAGTTCTGGAACAATATAATTACATGGGTGTTTAGCAAATTTATAAAGAAATCCAAAAATCGAAATTTCTTTTTTGTATGTTGTATGTTAAGATCAGTATAGCAGACAATGTTACCCCAGCCCCCAAATGAAAAAAAATATCTAATTTGGACGGATTTATGTAGTTTGGTCAATGTCATGATATTGTTACGGTTGTGGAAATTCACAGAACACCGTTGAGCTTTCCCAGAGATCAGTTATATCGATAAGGGTGTGTTCAGATTAGATTTCCCCACCGATGTCGAAAGGGAATTTATTCGTGTAACCGGGCTGTGATCTTTGAGTCAGCCATTATTCTTTTGCTATCTTCATTTTGGAACAACCACTACTTCAACAACCACGCCATCCCCACCACAGAGCAACCGCCTCTCAACATCGCCTCACCTTCATCTCCATTGCGCCGCCATCTTTTCGCTGGCCACAGCGAATCCCCACGAACAACACCATCCGCCGACAGACGCGGGGACTCCCTCATTAGGGTGGGAGCTGATGATTTCTACAACGTCCGTGTGGTGGAGATGATCTCTGCCACGTCCGCTCTCTCCGCATTTCGTGACGAGATCGGATCAAAATACCAAAAGGGGTGGAGCCAGCTGATAAGTTACAAACAAACAGACAAGGGCAGTAGCTGCTAATCCCGACGACGATGACGAAGATTGAGCATAATGTAGAACATTGCATCCTTAACAAAGTTAATATTTGTTTGCCTAAAAATAAAAGGTAATTTCAAAATTATATACATGTACATACTTACTTTAAGACATAACCCAAAGTCATAGTCAACTATCCACGTGTATCCGGATATATTTGTGTAAAAATCGTATTCCAATATAATCATCAATTCATTGATCATTGCCAGTAAAGTACTTCAGCTATCATTGACTATTATTGTATGTAGTATTAATATTTGAGGGTTCATCAAATTCAATTTCTTACTCGAAGTGATCAGTGGAACTGCAAAATAGCCATTTTTCAGATTAAAATGGTGGCCATCTTGAAAATATGAGACAAGTCTAATATATACACCTTCAATTTGATCATTATCGGATTACTTGACCATGAAAACATAGTAGTAGACACCAAAATTGTGTGTGTAA